>NW_027497264.1:0-164681 GCF_021521415.1 Bidens hawaiensis | reverse complement strand
AAATCAAAGAGGAGGATAAGAAAAGAGAAGTACTTATCTTGATCAATTTTGAGATGTATTTGAAGATAGAAAGGAATTTGTTGAAAACTATAAAATGGTTGAGGTTGATGAAAAGGGTGAGTTTGTGATGAAGTTTGTTGAAACAAAAATAGATCAGTTGAAAAATCTGTTGGTTCAAGTATCATTGAATGATCAAGATTATGATCTGTTGAATATGGCTGATTTGAGTGATTCAAGTGAAAAATGTTCAAGCTGTTGAAGTTGAAAAGAAATTAAAAGGGGTAAACAAAGTTCAAAGGACAAGATTCCTTTGTTACCAAAGATTACTCCCAAAATGAAGAAAAATAATGAACAAATGAGAAGGGAACATAGGTCATTTGATCTATGTGGTGGATCCAATGGGAAGAAAAACAATTAAAGAACAACAAGAAAAATGTAAAAACCATCAAAAAACGGTGATCTATTTCTTCTTCTTTATTCAGTTTTCTCTAATGAAGGAATGTTTGTTGTTGGAGAGGCGGAAAGCATGGATGATTACATTAGAAGATGGTTAAGACAAAGAAGTGATAAACAAGACAGTCCAATCAAAATGTAGAAGATTAACCTTGTAAAGAGTACTTTGTTAAGAGAATTGAGCAATTTCTGCCATTTTCAATCAACTTTAATGGTCTCATTAGTCATCAGAAGACTATTGGTTTCGATCCACCTAGACCCAGTGAAAGATACAAGATGGGTAACTCAGGTTAAAATTTCAAACAACAAGATTGGTGCAAAGTCTATGATGTCTATGGTCATCACACTGATTCATGCCAGGAAAGGTTCATTCCTGAACCATTTCATGTCCCATACCATACCAAATTTGGACAGGACTTTGCATTCTACAAAAGAAGATTCAATGAGTACTAGAGAAAGGATAAGAAGATGGCAGAATATCAAGTAAGGAGTGAAGAAGCAGTTGTAAAGAAAAGAGAGGTGAATGACAAGAAAAAGGTTCCAATGCTAAAGAAACTAAACAGATCTCAATCTGTTAAGTCACAAATTTCTGAAGAGTCTGCTGACTCTAAAAAGTTAATCTTTGGTGAAAAGAAGAGCAAGCTTAAGAAGAAAATTCTTAATAAAAAGAAATCAAATATACTTACTGGAGATGAGAAATTTTTGTTGAAGAACGGTTTGAACCACATGGGTTTCTTTGGAAGCCAAAATCATAACCATCATGAAGACGAAACAGTTATTGGAGAATGTACCAGCATAATTCCTTATGTTGGAAACTCATGTGATACTGGTTATGAATCTGATGATTTTTGTGTGCTTGTTTATGAGGACCCTAAACCAGATGCAACAGTTGATAATGTTGCTAATGATTTGCAAGCTGAATCAGCTAGTATTTCATCACTTAACTGTTTCTTTTTCTTTGATTTGTGTAGGAATAGTCCACTCCAATGAATGATGTATGTACTTAGATAGTGGATGTTCCAATCACATGACCTATGACAAAAGATCATTGGTCAACAATGAAGAGAAATTTGAAGGATTAGTTGCATCTAGTAGTGATAAAAATGGAGGGAAAATTTTGGAAAAAGGTGTTCTTACCTGGCAAAGTGTCATTTGATTATGTGTTCTATGTGGAAGGATTACAATATAATCTTTTGAGCATATCTCAGATGTGTGATAAAGTTTGGATTTGATGAGTCTCATTGTTTCATCCTCAAATTTGAATTTGTAATTCCTTCTTATATGATCATGATGATGTCCCCTATAAATTTAAATTTATATGAATTAAGGATGAAAGATTCCATTTCTAGAGGTGGTACTTTTTGTGTGTCAAAATCCACTGAAAATGAAATAATATTGTGGCACATAAAACTTTGTCATGTCAATTTAAAGAATATGAACGAACTTATTAAAGGTGAACATGTCATTGGTTTACCCACAAGAGAGTTCAAGCTGGACGACAAGTGTATTTCTTGTCAAAAGGGAAACAACACAAATCATCACAAAAAACAAATCTCATAAACTCCATTGAGAAAGTACTTGAGGTACTTCATATGGATCTATTTGGTACGGTGAGTGTTCCAAGTATTGGAAAGCAGAGATATTTTTTGGTGATTATTGATGATCTCTCAAGATAGACATGGGTTTATTATCTGAATTCAAAGGATTAGGCTGCTGAAATGATCAAAAGCTGTGTGACAAGGATTGAGAATTAACTAGATCCAAAAGTGAAGGTCATGAGAAGTGACAATGGAACTGAGTTCAAGAATGGGGTATTGACTTAAATTTGTCAAGCAAAAGGAAATTTTCAACAATTCAGTACCCCTAGCACCCCTGAACAGAATGGAGTTGGAGAAAGGAGATACAAAACATTGATAGAGGCTGCAAGAACCATGATAGTAGATTCTTATTTGCCTGTTACAATTTGGGCAGAAGCAATAAACACTGCTTGTTATGTTCAGAATAGAGTCTCTCAACAAAAATTCAAGACAAAACTCCCTATGAAATTTTGTTCAAGAGAAAACCCTACATCAAGTTCCTCAAGCCTTTTGGGTTCCAGTGTTCTTTGTTGATTACAAAATATTGTTTGAACAAATTTAAACCTAAATCTATAGATTGTTTCTTTGTTGGATATTTCACACACTCAAAGGCTTACAGAGTATATGTGAAAGATCATCTAAGTGTGATAGAATCTTCAGGTATTATCTTCAATGAAAATCAATTCAACACTATTGATGGAGCATCAAGGCTATTTTATCTAGAGAAGTTAATCAACTCTTTCAAAATTTACCCTGAAGACTTTGATGAAACTTTAATTAGAACAAGTGTCCCTGAAGCTACTTCAGAGAAGAATGTTGATTTGGACAGATTATGGTCCAAGGTTGTTGATTAAAACACTGAATATTCTTTTGATAAGAATGTTTATGATGTCGAATATGATGATAAACAAAATGAACATGATGTTCATCAACAAGATCAAGAAAATCATGTCTTGAATGATGAACATAAAAGTAACCAGCATTATCAATAACAAGTTGATAGACTTGAACATTGGAAGTGATCTTGCTTCAACATCAACCCATATTATTGAAGAATAAACCGATACGAACAATGAAGCATCAGATTTATTCATTGAAGAACCTGATATCAATGATACAAATCTTCAACAATTTCTTCAAATCAAATCATCCAAAATTCTTTTTTGAAAGAAATCATCCTGCTGAAAACATAATTGGTGATCTGCATGAGAGAGTTGCAAGAAGTGCATCTAAATCTGCAAACAATTATTTATACTCCTGCTTTTTATCCTAAATTGAACCCAAGAACATAGTTCAAGGCTTGAAAGACAATAGATGGGTGGAAGTTTTGCAAGAGGAGTTGGCTCACTTCAGAAATCTGCATGTCTGGGAACTTGTGGATAAGCCAAGAAGAAAGTTTGCAATAGTTACCAAATGAGTTTTCAAGAATTAGAAGAATGAAAGAGGTATTATCATGAAAACAAAGCAAGACTAGTTGCTCTAGGATGCTTACAGGAAGAAGGGATAGGAAGAAGTGTTTGCTCCATTAGCAAGGCTAAAAGCTATTAGAATCTTCTTAGTCTATGATGCTTCTAAATATATCAAAATATTTCAATTGGATATCAAATCAACTTTCTTAAATGTAAAGATAGAAGAGGAGTTATATGTCACTAAACCTCTAGTTTTTTAAGATCCTGAGTATCCTAATAGAGTTTTTAAACTGAACAAAGCTCTATATGGACTACGTCAAGCTCCAAGAGCTTCGTATGATGTGTTGTCAAACAATCTACTTGTTAATGGATTTCAAAGGGGAGCCATTGACAAGACACTCTTCTACAAGAGAAGAGGAAGAGGTTTGCTTCTGGTTCAAGTATGTGCTGATGATACTATCTTCGAGTCTACAAATGAACAAATGTGTTTAGAGTTTGAGGAGGTTATGAAGTCTAAGTATTGTATGAGCTCAATGGGCGAGATGAATTTCTATCTTGGATTGCATGTTCAACAGAAGAAAGAAGGAATATTCATCTATCAATCTAATTATGTACAAGACATCTTGAACAAGTTCAAATGTCAAGACATAAAGACAGCTTCAGCTCCAATGTACACACATGAGAATATGGTAGTTGATGAAAAGGGGGAGCCCGTTCATGAACATGAGTGTAGAGCTAATATTGGATCACTAATGTACCTAACTGACTTAAGACCAGACATTATCTATGTGTGTGTGCAAATTTCCAATCAAATACAAAGGCTTCTTGCATGACTGCTGTCAAGAGTATCTTTAGATATCTGAAAGGAAAACCTGATTGGGTAGATGGTATCCTAAGAACCATGCCTTTGATCTACTTAGATATACAGACAATGACTATGATGGATGTAACATGAGCAAGAAGTCTACTTCAGGTGGTTGTCAATTCTTGGGAGACATGCTAGTGTCATGGCAACGCAAGAAGCAATAACTGTTTCAATCTCTTTTGCTAAAGCTGGGTATAATGATGCCTCTGCTTGATGTGCTCAAGCCCTTTGGATTCAAAATAAACTGCCGGATTATGGTTTGAATTATTTGAACACTCCAATTTATATTGATAATACTGTTGCTATGTTCATAGTTAAGAACCCAGTCCAACAATCAAAGACCAAGCATACTGAAATCAGACACCATTTTATCATAGATTCCTGTAATAAAGGTCTTATAGATATGAAATGAGTTGACACTAGTGGCAACTTTTCGTATTTATTTACCAAGCCACTTGATAAAACAAGATTTCATTTTCTATTAAAATCTTTAGGCATGATCAACTTTGATGAAGTCTAATTGGTGATTTATGCTAATTCTGCAAACTAACTATCTGATAAAGGTCTTGATGAGTGAGTTGAGTTTTATGTTTGCATATGTGTTTCTGTTTGACTGATATATGCTTTAAATGATGATATTTGACTTAGGTATCAATGGTGCTTAAAGTCTGTATTTTCAGTGATTGATCATGATGTCTTGATATGCTTGTCTACATATGTTTTGGAATGTTGAATCTGCATGCTTATCTGATATCTTTCTTGCGATTAGATAATCTGAAATGATGATGTGCTTAGAACATGATAGAATTTGCATAATTAGTCTTGAATTGTACATTATGTTTGTCTACTTGTGTTAATGCATGCAATTCATTTTTGATTATTGTTAAATAGTTTATTGATTGCTTATATTAAAACTGTGATTTGATTTTAAACGTGTGTGCTCTAATGAACATTTTTTTAATGATGTTTTTAAAATGAAATCATTTTTGACAAGCTGAGCAAGTTAATGGTGTTGAGAAATGTTAAGATTATTTAGTTCAAGCTTCATAGAAGCTTAAAAAGGTTTTCAATGAAAATTGATCCAACCTTTTGGGAAATGATAGTAGATTGATTATTTATAACAATCATATGGATTTAATAGGCTAAAAGAACTATTAGTGCAGTCATTGATAAGTATGGTTGCTTTTCATGATGTGTAAAAACTGAGGTGAGACAAACATAATGAATAAGCTAAATTAATGTGGAGATACATTGTTGAAATATGCAGGTTTTAAGATAAATCTCTCCAAATGATAGGCAGAATAGTAATTACCAAGTCATACATGAGCATGTTGGTATTTTGTCACTCAAAATGAAACATCTTATGAATATGACAAAGAACAAGTCTGAGCAAGTTGATTACACATCAACCAAAAGTTGATAAATGTTCATAGGTTTTTAAATAAAAAAAATATGAGGGTTTAAACTAGAACTACACAGGTGGGGCATCATTATAAGTCCTAAACACCTTGAATGAAAGCCTGTAAGTCCAAACTGCGTGGCATGTAAGTCCAATGTTCAACCTCAAATGTTTGAAAGTTGTGAAAAGAAAAATTTATTAAGAAAGTTTAAATGTTCTATCATAAAATAGTTTGACCAAATATCAAGGGGTTGATGTTAAATTGGGATGACATACAGAAAGCCAAATAAGCCTTGAGAAGAGATATGGAACATCATAGTGCTATAAGTGTTGTCCATTTTTGTATTATGCAACTAATTGAACCTTAAACATATAACCAAAGTAATGAAATTCATGCTAAGTAAATATATGCTATTAACCTGCCTATTATATCATAATAATGCTGAGAATGAAGTATTGAAAGGTGACTTAATCAATATGATCCCACGTTGAGATCTTTTCAAAAAAGAAAATAATTTGAATTGATTTAAACTGGAATTTAATCTCACTATGCACCATTTGCAGTTAAACTTTCAACTTTAATGAGAAAACTGTTTGATGTAAAGTGTAAGTTGAAAAGTGTTTCATTTTCACTTTGTATATGTATGCAAATGTTATTTCGAGTAAACATTGACGTTTTTACACTTTCGAGTAAACTTGGTTGTTTTATTTGAAGTTCAAACTCATTAGAGAATACTTTACACTTATAATCTTTAAATATGTCTGATCATGTATTTTCGAGTACACTTTAATTATTATGCACTTTCGAGTAACTTAGTTGTTTAAAAGGTCATCTCATTCAAGCATACTTGATGAATATGTTATATAAATTTGTCTGCATACTTTTTAAATACATGTTTCTAGTAAACTTGGGTGTTTTAGTTGAAATCCGAGTTTGTTAAGAATACTTCATGTATTTGGATTGAATTTGATCAAATGAATATTCTTCGAGTAACCTAACTATTTACTTGTTGTTTAACTCTATCGAGTAAACATGGTAAATATATGAAGCACATTTGTTAAAATATTTATTTACATATATGATGATTATGTCTGAATGCTTTCTCTAAAATTGCAAGTGTTTTCGAGTAAACTTTGTTTATCGAGCAAACTTCATACTTAGAGCACATTTGAATAGTTCAAGTGTTCTCCAAGCATACTTCCATATTTCAAAAGTTTTTCAAGCAAGCTTTACTTTTCGAATACACTGCATGCCTTGAGCACACTTGTATATTAACATATCAATATATCAAGTCTTCTCAAGCACATTTTTCACTTTTGAAGTATTGTCAAGTAAACTTTTCTTTTAGAATACTTTATAAGTTTATTTCTAAATATTATAAACTCTTTGCTTTTCTAAGTAGATACGATAAATGTTAATAATAAAAAGTTATTCGAGTAAGGTTGACATTTAGAAATATCTCCAAGTTACAATTTCAGGATCTTTATTGATCTCGAGCAAGGTTGCCTATTTGACCAAATATACTTGATTATTTAACTTGTGATAAATTTCTCGAGCAATCTTGTATATTCGAGAAAGCTTCCTTCATTTTATTTACTTAGTTTATTTCTAATAACTTAAATACCTGAGCAACCTCTAGGACGAGCAAACTTGAATAATACACTTTATCGAGCAAGTTTTATGTTGGCATATTTAAAATATGGGTTTTTGGTAGTATTCATGTACTAAATGACAAAAATAATTTAAAAGCAACTTTCAAATGTACACAACATACACTATAAAAGGGGGAGTTAGAAAAATTTTCATTTTATCTCCCCCCCCCCCCCCCCTCTCTCGTTCAGGCACTCATTGTATATTATCATATTTAATAATTTAAACTGTTATTAATACTATAAAGCTTATAATTTACTTTATTATTTTTTTATAAACCGATATCTTGGAGTTTTTGTTTCTTGTCAAATCTTGTGAAAAGCTTCGTTATATATATATATATATATATATATATATACAAGTATGTGTTATAAGTGTATTTTAATAATAAATAAACCAACATCATTTTATTTAAAACACGACACTTATTGTTGGCATATACTAGCGTTCTTGTCATTAAATTATTTATAAACTCAAATGTATTTATATTATATATATATGTATATATATATGTATTTATCATATAAAAAGTATAACAAATGTGTTAAACGTGTTAAAAGTATTTTTCGTTAAGTATGTGAGATAATAATATCTATTTACATGTCGTTATATGTATTGTTGCATATTATGATTTATTTATCTATTTATTTGGTATATATGTGTTTAAATATTAATATTTATTATATATTTACTTAAATTTATTTATTTTATATATATATATATATATATATATATATATATATATATTTAACTATATATTTATCTAAACATTCATATTAAATTTATTTATTTAGATGATTTAGTTTTTTATTCTAACAAGTATAATTTGATTGAATTTTTAAAAATTAATAAAATAATCATCTTATAAATAAATGGTTAACAATAATATTTGTTTTACATTAATAATAACAATAGAATTCCATCGATCAATCAATAAACCTTCTAATCACAAACATAACTCAACTCACATTAAAATCTTAATTCATTAAATCATGTTATATTATTTATAACTAACTCATGAAATAATATTACTTAACTATGAATCTTTGATGGTATATGCCGATGGGGTTTACTCTTTCTCACATCATCGTTTGTCTTTGGTTCATGTATTCAGGTTAGTAATCACTCCCCTTTTTAACTCATTTTTACTGTTATGGAGACGTATGCGTTCTAACTATTTTATTATTATTTAATAATCAACTGCAACTTTTAATCATGTGTGTATGCCAATTTATGACTAACGTGTACCGTAGTAATAGCCATCACCCAGTTCATCTGGCTTCGCGCTTATCGACAACTTATTTACTTGCTTATTTGGTTGGATCGTCGTAATAGCCATCGCCCAGTCCATCTGGCATCGCGCTTATCGCCAATTTACTTACATGCTTATTTGCTTGAGCCGTCGTAAAAGTCATCGCCCAGTCCATCTGGCATCGAGCTCATCGACGACTTATTTACTTGCTCATGGGTTAAATTGCTTATCTCACTTGATACAGTTTGCACTTATATTAATTATTTTTTATTCACAAAATTTGATGTTTTACTCACTAAACCTAGTGTTGACAAAATTATTGTATTTTTAATGCGTATGTAGGTTATCATTTGTTACATCCCGATTTCTCGTTCGGTTAAAATATAATAATATTCGATGTTATGAGATGGGCTTGTGGTGGGTTAAGTAATATGGGTGATGGATTTAGATTATTAAAGGAATGACCATGGGCTTAAGCCCATGACCCATAATATAAATACTTTAATTACGCCTTAATCCATTCATTTTCAATCCATTCCAGACACCACCCTAAACACACAATTAGCTCTCTCTCATCCTACTTTCTCTCTCTAGCCGAAATAGCAAGAAAAAACCGAGCATCAACCTGAGGTAATTATAGTATGATATTGTAGAGATCCAAACCCGTTAGATATAGTCGCGAAACGACGAGCCGACACCTTAATCCGTTAAATTTATGAGATCCGAATGGAATCGGGTATAAACCGACCAAAAGATGAGCTTAGGGATCACCCTAGCTAAGATCTGGATCTAACGGGAAGAAAAATGGTGTAGAACGGTGGAAAATAACTGTGATCTAGTTTTTCCGGCGAGATCCCGGTATTCTAGGCGATGAGGGTGCCGGAAAGATGGCGCCGGAAAACCGTGTCGAGGTTGAAAGAATGTCGGAACCCTAACTCTAGTTCGTTAGCGGAGACATAACGAATTAGCAAGCAATTCGTTATGCGCATTCGTTAAGAAGAGATAACGAACTAGAGGGAGTTCGTTAAGCAGTTCGTTAAGCCATTCGTTAAGTGATTCGTTACTCACCCAGTTCGTTATGTTAAGATAACGAATCAGGTCACGTAAAGATAACGAATTAGTTAACGAACTAATCTAATGAAGCAGATCATGTAAGATGACGAATCATATAACGAATTAGGAGATTCGTTACTCACAATTCCCTAAGTTTTGATAACGAGCTAGACCACGAATTAGATTGTGATCTGATAACGAATTAGGCTTAATTCGTTATAGAAAATTAGATGGTGAATAAAATAATTATTTAAAATCCTAATGGAAAATGTGCTCCAACCCAGCCAGGGGCTCTGCCCCTTGGACCCTGCTAGGGGCTTCCGCCCCTAGAACCCTACTGCCCCCGGACCCCCGTTCTTTGAGGGTTATAATTAAACTGGAAATACAATTTGTATAGTGATAGTAATTAATACGCGTAATTGTTATACAGTTAGTCGTGCACAACTAAATAAGGGAATAACCATTAATGGTGAACGTAACCGCATTTAGGTGAGTTCCTTGTTATGTTTTCGGGACTGTGTGCATACTCGATGTGATAGCTATTACACTAACCCTAAGTGGTAAGTGATACCTTGTGTGATTCATGTATGATTAATGTTTGACGGTGCGTGAACGATCTTCGAATATTGCGTGTACCGCCAGGTGGTAGTTTAAAGATATGATTTCTATATGTAATGTAAGAATGATATATGTATGATGTGTACATGAATGATCTTCGGATATTGCATGTACTGTTGGGTTATGAACACAGATACGTATGATATATATAAGATATGAATGATAAGAGTATGCCATGTATGATAAATGTGGTAGATACGAATGATTGCTTGTCGGTACGTGAACGATCTTCGGATATTGCACGTATTGCCAAGGGAAGTTATTAGCTCCTTACATGGACATGAGATGATAACTTATATACAGTGTTCCTCCTATGGATAATATATAAAGTTCTTCTATGGATAATGTATAATGTTCCTTCTATGGATAGTATAGTGCTTCCTTCTATGGATAGTGAATTGTTCCTTCTATGGATATCAGAGTGTTCCTTCTACAGAAAGTCTATAGGGTGTTCCTTCTACGGAAAGTATATAGAGTGTTCCTTCTATGGATAATATATATTGAGTGTTCTTTCTATGGAGAATTTATGGCATGGACAATAGTAATAGTTCTTTTAGTAGATATTACGTGACGTTCCTCTTATGGATATTTATACAAGTTTAAGATATGTATGTATGTACGATATGTGTATGTATTGTATGTCGCCTGATTAACATGAACTCACTCAGCGTAGCTAACTTTTAGTATGCACGCAGGTGAATATGTTTAATGAGCTAGCATGAAGAGGGCACATGGCATGGATTGAACGGCTGGCATCTGAAGATGGAAGAAGTGATGTTCTAAATATGATGTTTTTATGTTATGGTTTCAAAGAAAAGATTAAATGTTTTGTAACGAATGATTTAAGTTAACGTTTCCACGAAAGTTTTAATTAACTCTGATTGTATAACTGTGTTTATGAATAATTCAACGTCCAATGTAGGGCACCGGGATCGGGGCCTTACATCATTAGATCTTGTTGCAAGATTTGGTGATTAACGTAGGATTTTCTATGCTAGAGAAGAGACTATCAAGACTTAGTTAAATTTTGATTTTGAATTATTTTGTTTCTATGAATTATGTATGTGTTTTTTTTATTTGAATAATGAATTAAATTTAATAGATATTATCACTTTTTAAATTAATGCATGATAGTACTTTGAGAGCTGTGAGCAATCAACTCACGCCCGGCATTTCCGTCTTAGGTTGGGTGTGACATTAGGCCAGCTTCATGCTTTAACAATACTCCGTTGATATCAATGGTCCTTAGGTCGGCCTTCTTTTCTGCTTCATTTCTCTTGGTCATGATTTGGGTAAACATTTCTTCAATTCTTGAGTAGCTCGGATTTTGATGGCTACTGGAACTTTGTTCTTGAAATTGAGGTTTAGGTTGGAAAGATTGATTCATCGGCCTCTTTTCAAATCTGTGTAGAGTTTGAGTGTTACCTCCATCCTTCCAACTGATATTCAGGTGGTTTCTCCATCCTTGATTGTAGTTGTTACTGAATGCGTTGTTTTGACGGGCGATGAAGTCAACTTCTTACATGGCCATAATGACTTGTTTGTAGTCACTTGCCTTATGTGTTCTTCCACAGGTGTCACGTGTAATCTTGGTCTTTAATAGTTTGGCTTGAAGATGCTAGAATTTTTTCCGAGAATGCTTCAAGGTGTCGGAATTGACGCGGGGAATTCCTTTATGTGTTGGTGTAGATCTTGGTGGGTTATAAGCGATACTCTTTTTTGTTGCCTTGCCCATGATTTCAAATGCCTTGTTAGGTAATTAAAATCTCAGGTCTCCACCGGCGACTTGGTCGATGGCCTGTTTGTTTTGACAGGATTGTGCGTCAAAGAAAGTTTTACTTGTAACCATACGCTCAGTCTGTGATTTGGGCATCTTCTCATAATAATTTTGTATCTCTACCATGCTGCGTGTAACGATTCTTCATCATCGGTCCAGAATCAGGTAATGCTAGCTCGATATTTGGCAGTTTTATCAATCGGAAAGGATTTGAGGAGAAACTGTTCAACCATCTAGTCCTAGTTGATGATGGAACCAGAAGAAAGAGTATCTATCCATTCTAAGGTTTGTCCCCATAGAGAGAAAGGAAAGAGTTTGAGTTTGATCTGATCTTCTAAACTGTTTGGAATTTTAAAGGTTCCGCAGATTCGTAAGAATCGAGATATATAAGAAAGAAGGTCTTCATCGAGAAGCCCATGAAATTGAACTGAATTTTCCACCATATGAATGGTGCTTTATTTGTTTTCGAAATTTTCGGTGATTTCGGGTGGAGCCACTCCATTGCCGTAGCCTTTGAGAGTTGGCTTGGCATACTGGCTCATGTTTGGTTCATTATTTGGTGCTGCCATCATTTCTTCGGCTCAATTTCCTACTGATGTCGTGGCTTCTACGGATTCGTCTTTGATTGTTTAAGAGGATTCTATTTCACGTTTGCGTATTCTTTGGCAAAAAAGTCGTTCGGGTTTAGATATTGGAAAAACAAGCTCATGTCCGAATGTAGAGGACATCATGGGATTAAATCAAATTAAACTATTTAAATTAAACTAAAGGTTAGGTAAGTTGATTTAAACTAAAATAAAGGTTAAGCTAGCCTTAAAATAAGAAAAATCTGATAGTTAGTAGGATAAGATAAAATAAAAGTTAGAAATTTATACAATTTATAAACAATGATTAAATTAAAAGTTGGATCGTTCTTAAAGATATACTGTGTCCTTGGCAACGCGCCAAAAACTTGATGTGCGTGCGAGGTATGCAAAAAACTTAGATTTAGATTTCGCACAAGATCGTGTTTTAAATTTATAATATTGATTTCTACTAAGACTAAACACACACAAAGTAGGCAAGTGTACTTATAGTATATGTAGAATAGTATTGGTAAGAACAAAGTATCAATCTGGGGACCCAAATATTTCTAATAATAAATCTTCATTTTAATTCAGTCGGAGAGTGTAATCATTTTGAGGTAGTTTTAAAACTTTTTAGAACAATATAAAAAGAGAAATTCTGAATGACTAAATCAATTATATAAAGGTTACCATCTAAGATTAAAAATCCACTTCATTCTTCATTGATGATTATAACGTAGATATGTGATAAATTTGCGTTAATAATATTTGATGGAATAACCCCTCATTTCTAAGTGAACATATTCTATGACATAAAATAAAGTAGCATGCAATGCTTAAATTGATCTCTACCGCGAAAATGTCAATTTAAGTAGGAAAATAGTTTAGTAAGGTATAGAGATTAGGATTGACCTCGATTTCTCAAATGTCAATTCTAACAAATTTGGGTGGTTATAGTTTAGTCACCCAACCTCCCCTTGGTTGATTTATGTATGTTATAATTACACATTCTGTTAATATATGGTTTCTTTAAATAGTGTGATAACCTAAGCAATTGTGTTAACAATGTTATTTCAAAATTATCAAAACTAGAGAAACAGATCATAGTTTATATATCATCATTTCTAAGTACAATATAAGGATCTATTTTTTATCTTAGATAAGTTATCAAGATTTTCTTTTTACCATTTCTAGTTTCCAAGAATATGAGTCGTCATGAATGATTGTTGATCATCAACCTTGATTTATTGAGTTAAAGTGAAAAAATGTTTTTCATCAAAGGTGTTGGGCTACATTTAATGGTTTATTCTTATGTTATTGGACTTAGTTTTTGGGCTACACTATGTAAACCAAAATCAGGAATTTCGGTGGGCTTATTATGTAATTGGGCTTAGGGTTGGGCGTTGCATGTATATATAGCATATGTAGTTGGTTGTAGGTGGGTTAGTCAGATGGAAACAGAGAGAGAGATGATATAGAGCGATAATGATTACTTGTAATTGTTATCGAAGGGCTTAAGCACACGACGTTATAAACATGTGTTTTGAAACATTATTGTGTTTTATCATGTTTATTTGCATTGTCTTGAATCTGTTCATTGTCAGATTCCTCCTAACAATGAATAAACTTGATATCACATTGAAATATTTTTCCACGGGACTTACAATTGGTATCAAATCCGATAGATGTATTCTAGTCTCGGTGTTTGTAATATCATTGATTCAAAGTGTGATTCTTGGTTGATAATTGCTTGAAGATTTCTAGAAATTAAAGAAGATTTGTTCTTCGTGTACATCGGGGATTTGTGAAATATTCTTAGGATAGATACCGTGTGATTTTAGATTTAAAATCAACTCCCATCATTCTCGGGATTTGATTTAATCATCAAGATTATCAAGTCAAGATTTTTCATCGTTCTCGGCCATTTGTGTGGATTCTTAGGTAGTTTTTGATCGTTCTCAGTGATTTTAGTGAGTTCTCGGGCATCCTTGTCTATTTTCGGCCATTTCAGTGTGTTTTTGGGTACATTTGGTCGTTCTCGGGAAACAAGTATACGTTTTAGGCCAACATTCAGTGTTCTTGGGGAGTTTTGGGTGTTCTCGGTTACTGTTCACACGTTCTCAGTTACAATTCAATGTTCTTGGGGAATTTTGGGTGTTCTCGGTTAATGTTCACACATTCTCGGTTAAAATTCAGAGTTCTTAGGGAACTTTGGGTGTTCTCGGTTGCTGTTCTAGTGTTCTCGGGCTTCTACTTTTGTGTGGGCCCAGTCTATTGGGCTTTGGGTTTTCGATGTTGGTTTCAGTACCTGGGCTTCTGTGTCATTAGGCCAGATTTCTCTTGACTATTTACTTGGACTATAGTCTAAAAATGGAACAATTAACTAATACATCATCAAATACTACTTTACATCAAGAGTTGGAATCCATCATGGGAACTGCTACTCGTATACCCCGTCTACTGTCTCATTAAGGGTTCGTCAAGTGGAAGTTCAAATTTGAGAAATATGTGAAAATGAAATATGCAAAGATTTGGAGGAGAATCGTCCAGGGTCCTCAAATTATTGCTTGTCAAAGAGAAAATTTTAACGATGTGGTCGTAAAGCCTGTCAAAATGTACATAGACGCAGATTTTGAGAAAATTGAAGATGATGAAAAGGCTTTTGCTATCTTAACAATGGCACTTTCACCTGAAATTACCTTGGGATTCAGAAAGCTACAGTCTGATAAGGCATTACGGGAAGCCCTTATTGAAGTATATGAGGAAAATGAAGATTTGAGAAGAAGCCAACAAGATATGTTACGACAAAAGTTTAACATGTTCAATCATGTCCCAGGAGAGTCTTTGGATACACAACTTCAAAGATTTATTTCATTGGTCACTGAAATGTGATCTGCAAGCATAAACCTGACTTATGTTGAAACAAATAATAAGCTAGTCAACTCCCTGCCACAAATCTGGGACATGAATGTTGCAGTGATAAAGAAGACAAAGTATCTGGCAAGGCTAACTTTGTCAGAAGTAATGGCAATCATTAAATCATGTGACATGGATGATAAGCATCGTGCAACAAATCATGCTAATTCCTACAATGCGGCCAGCTATAGTGTTGCTTCTAATAACGCTCTTATCTCACAAGAAAACTTCTCTATGTTCAAATCCTCTCAAGGTCAGTATCCTCAGCCACAACAGTCTCAAAACAATTTATCAATGTTTAAGTTTGCCCAAGGTCAATTCACTCAGCAACCACCATAGCCTACTCTATTGTTCTTTCAACAACTTGCTCCTGCTACTAAGCCTCAATCAACTACTGCATCTCCAGTCAATCTCCCACTCAGGTTCCTACTATTTCAAAGGAGACTCAAGAAAATATTGCCTTAATGGCAGGATTCATGAAAGGCTACAATGCATTTCTTGGGGATCTTGTTAAGCCAGTTGTAGTTGCTGAGCTGGATCAAATCCATCCTGGTGATGCGGAAGAAATATATATCTCTTGGAAAATAGCCATGGAAATGTTTAGAGAGAAGAAGCTTACCAAGAGAACAGGCAGATATAACTGGAATGTACTAGCGAACCAGAAGGTAGTATTTAACAAAGATACTCTAAGGTGCTATAATATCACGAGCTGGGTCACTTCACTCATGAATGCGCGGATCCAACCAAGGAGGGAAACAGAGAAAGGGCATTGGTTCGGGTAAGAAATGCAAGAGGAGAAAATGCAGCTGGTTCAAATGAGAGCGAGCGAGAATTGGTAGCTCAACAGATTTCTTGAAATGACCAGATGGTAGCTCTCAACATCAGTTATCAGACTGCTAGTTTTGCCCGGAATGATGTTACAGAAGAAGTTAACGATGCTGAGGAACAAGTTAAGGATCTTCAGTGTGCCTTCATGGCCTTCACCACTTCTAGCTTATCCGAGGTAAGTTCCGAATTATGTTCTCAATATTGTGTTAATAAGTTATATTTATATAAGTCTCACAATAGTAATCAGAATAGAGAAATGGATGGAAATAAACCTGAAAACTTCACTCTTAAGAAACTTCAAAAATATTTAAAAGAAAAATTAGAGGCACAACAAAAGGATTTCTCAAAACTTCAATCCGATTTTAGCATAAAATGTTGTCACCACTTAGATGCTAAACAGAAAATTTCCGAGCTAACCACCGAGTTAGAAGCCTCTAAGTTGGAGATTGCTAAGTTAACTAATAAATTTGAAACTTATGAATTTAATTTTAAGAAATTCGATGTTTCTAGTGTTGTTTCTGAGTCAATGATTGAAAAACAATTAAAATCAAAAATAATAAGGGTGAGGGTATTGGGTACAGTGTGGTTCCCCTTCTATATAATGAAAACTACATCATGCTTCTTCTTACCAACAAAGAGGAAGAAATGGTAAAGTTATGCAGTATGGTAAGCCGACTGCAAATGGCAAAAGTGCTCTTGGTTCAGTAAAAGCTACTAAATCAACTTCAAAGGTGAATGATACTAATGTTTTTGCTTCACGTGCAGATGAAGTAGTTGTTGAGGATTTGACTGATGAGGATGATGATTTTCATGTTTTGAATAATAAAGACAATAATTCTAATGTTTCGTTAAATTTTCATGTTTTAAACTCTGTTGCTACAAATGTTTGTGTGGGATCGGTTTTAAAGTGCAAAAACGATTGTGTGGTTGATTTTGCTAAAACTTTTAAAAATGATTTTGTGCTTCCGATAAATATGATAAAATTAGAAGTCTGCATAAATCCTTATCAACCAAGTTTGTTAAAAAGGAAGTTCATACACTAATAATTGTGATAAATCAAATGCTAAGCCCAAAGCGTGACATCCCGGCTCACACAACAGAACAAGACCAGGAACTGGCCATAATAATTTTTATGATAAAATGCAAATGTGTTTTAATTATGGCATTCCTGGTCACATTGCTTGAAATTGTCCACACCATCCTTATGTCCCATACTATGGATATCATCAGAGGATTATGCCTCAAAATACCTTACATAAATTTAACTCTAATGAATCAAAGTAATATAAGGCAAATCACTTTGACAGTAACTGGAAAAGAAACAAGGCTGACAGGTTAAGCTCTCATCAGACCAAGCCTACCATGCTTCAAAAGCGTGATGGAAACTCCGTTTTTGTCCTAAGACCCAAGTGGGCCTCTGGATCTAAATGGTTCTAGAATCAAAGTCAAATGTGTTTTCTGTCTGCAAATCGGAGACAAAGTCAACCGTTTATGCTAATTACAAAGTTTTAAAACCCGAATATAGATGGTTGCCCAAATCTACGGTGTCCAAGCCATAAAAAAACTTCCTTCTCAATCTTAGGTAATCAGGAAGACATGTCATGGAAACCTGTGACACATTTAGATAAATAAGGCTTACCTAGCACTACTATGGACTGGGTACAAAAAACTAATTAATCTCGCACATCATGCAGGGTCAACTATGGAGGAATGTCATCAGACCTTGGTACGTTGATAGTGACTTTTCCAGGCACATGACAGGATACATCTCCCAACAGCACAACATTCAAATATTTAATGGTGGGTATGTTTCCTACACGGGAGGAGAAAATGGAAAGATCACACAGAAGGGTACTGTAAGTAATGGTGTTCTTAAATTTGAGAATGTTAACCTTGTTCCGGAATTGAAACACAGTATTCTCAGTGTATTGCAGATATGTGATAAAGGTTTTTCAACTCATTTTACTAACAAGTATAGTCTTATTTTAAAACCTGGTATCATCATCCCAGAAGATTGAGTTCTTGTTTGATCTCAAAGAAAATATAATGCATACGTGATCGACATGAACAAAAATGTTCCAGATGAAATTATCTATATATTTTCAAAAGTGTAGGAACATAATGCGATCCTCTGGCGTCGTTTTCTTGGTCATGATAATGTCAAAACTTTAAATCATCTTGCTAAAAATGACATAGTCCGTGACCCGTTAAAGATTTTGTTGCAATTGAAAAATGTGTAGCTTGTGCTTTAGGTAAGCATCATCGTAAATCTCACAAGCCTAAATTGGTCAACACTATTTCCTCTGTTTTCAATTACTTCATATGGAGTTTTTTTGTCTGGTTCACGTACTGAGCCTTTCTCGCAGTTCTTATTATCTAGTTATTACTGATGACTACTCACGTTTTACAAGGGTATTTTCCTTGTCATATAAGAGTGAAACTTCATAATAGATATAACTCTCTATGGTACATATGGAGAATCAACTCAATCTGAAGCTAAAGGTAATTCGCTGTGACAACGGCACGGAGTTCAAGAACTCAACGTTGAATTACTTTTGTCCCGAAAAAGGAGTACTTCGACAATACAGCTCAGCTCGTACACCGCAACCAAATAGTGTTCCTGAGAGAAGGAACAGAACTCTAATCGAGGCTTCAAGAACTATGTTGTGTGACTCGAGGCTACCTTTGTTCTTCTGGGCTGAAGCGGTCAACACCGCCTGCTACGTTCAAAATCGGGTGCTGATCAATAAATCACAAATGAAGACTCCCTATGAAATTGTTTATGGCCACAAACCTACTGTAGCAATGTTTGGAGCTAAGCCTGATGATTGCTACTTTTTTTAATATGTTGGTCGCACTGCCTGCAGAGCCTACAACAAGGAAACAAAGCAGATAGTGGAATCCTATGACGTGCACTGGCTAGAAGAGAATGAAACTGATGCTCATGTCAGTCCTGACTAGTTATTCGATTATAATGAACTGTTTAAGCCATTTCATGTGTTTCCAGTTGTTGATGCAGAAAACTCAGGTTCAGGGACTATTAATACTGTTGATGAAAAGGACGACGTTTACACTCTTTTTCAAATACCTCATGGCTGAGCATATAACCTTCGGAATCATTGGATAGTGCTCAGCTATTGTCAGCAAGTCAACAAGAAGGTGTTACAGAGACTGTGCCTTCACAAGAATCTCCTGAAGTATGTGAACTGCACACCACTGAGACTTCTGCAACAGTTTAACTAGCTGAGGCGGAGAGTGTCATTCGTTAAATCTTTTGTAGCACCCTATTCCTAGATGTCATACCAAATGAGTACATTGCCAGTACTTGTACTCTCCCAGTACTGCGGCATTTGGATGGAAGAACCCCCTATCCGAAATCCTTGAAGATCCAACAAATACAACAAATTTACCAACTAACAGTTTCGTTCCCGATCAGTCTATTCCGATAAGTATTTAACAATATCATCCTATCGAAAATGTCATAGATCCCTTTGAAATAGGTGTATCAACCAGGAGTCAGACATCAACAGTTGCTTATTTTCCTTTTTCATCTCTCAGATTGAACCTAAGTCTTTTGCATTGGCTTGGCAAGAACCAAGTTGGGTGGAAGCTATGCATGAATAACTGAATGAGTTTGGGAAACTCAAGGTCTGGAGATTGATTGAGTTACCCATTGGGAAGAAGGCTTTGGATACAAGATGGGTATTTCGTAACAAGCCAGATGATACTGGGGTTATTGTTCGAAACAAAGCGCAGCTTATGGTTCATGGTTTTCGTCAAGTTGAAGGTTTAGATTACACATGGGATCCCTAATGTATCTCACCGCAAGTCGTCCAGACATCATGTTTGCAGTCTGTCAATGCGCATGTTTCCAGGCTAATCCTAAACTTTCTCATTTAATTGATGTTAAACGTATTTTTAGATATTTGAAAGGGAAACCGAAGCTAGGACTTTGGTATCCCTAAAACTCAGAATTTGATTTATATCTTTTTACTGACAGCAATTATAGAGGTGATGATATTAACCGGAAATTTACGACTACTGGATGTCAATTCTTGGGTGATAGACTCATCTCATGGCAATGCAAGAAACCACAAACGGTGTCCACATCAACTTCTGAGGCTGAGTATGTTGCTACTACTGCCAGCTGTTCACAGGTTATCTGGATGCAACACCAATTGCTGGATTACTGTTTGGAATTTCTTTACACTCCAATCTTTTGTTGTATGGATATTGCTATTGCTGTTTTTAAAAATCATGTTCATAATTCTAAAACCAAGCATATTGACATAAAAATTCATTTTATTTGTGACTGTTACGACCGGAAATTGATTCATCTTGACCAAGTTCACACTAATAATAATGTGGCGTACTTATTTACAAAACCAGTCGTAACAGCCAGATTTAATATGCTTATAGGGTTTCTTAAAATGCTTCATTTCGACGATTGAGTCCTTTTGAGGTTAAATTTGAACATAAAAGTTTTTCTTTCTGGTTAAAATTTTTGCAAAAATTTAAGGGGAAAAAATTCAAAAAATACAAAAAGAGTGTGCGTGTGTTCTTACAAAAATAAAAATTAAAAAAATTTTTTGCACTCTCTCGCTTAATATTTGTCGGTTACTTAAGTATGAGGGACTTATACTTGTATATCTTTGTTCATGTTATGTTGGGTCAAGAAATTAACCTAAGGTGAAGATTGTTAAGTCAAAGATTTGTTCAAAACGACATATTAGAGATTGGAATCTTCTCAACCTCCTCTGAATTCGCCAAGTATGGATCCGGGCACACCTTAGACCTCCGAGCAAGCTTCTACTTAGCCGGGTATGATATTTTTGTCTATCGGGCAGGGTTATCTTCTCTAAGTCTTCTTTAGTGAATTTCCGAGCAAGGTTTGCAAATTAGTGCACTACCGGGTATGGTTCACTAGTATATGCAAGTCCGGGCAAGGATCACTTTATCAAGCAGGTTTGTCCTTGATAGCCAAGTAAAGTTCACTTCCGAGTAAGCTTTAGGCTAACCAAGCTTATGAAGCCAAGTAATTGGAAGACCGGGCAAGGTATTCATTAATAAGTATGGTCCAGGTAGGCTTGATGATTTAATGATATATCTCAAGTATCATCAGGCAAGGTTCAACTTAAGAAAGGAACAGTGCTACCGAGCACACTTTGCTAAATAAGCTTTTCTCTAGCAAAGGGTTGAAGGGACCATTAAAGAACAAGGTTGCTCGTAAGGGTTTGTTGGGCAAAGTCTGTCAAAACCAAGAAGATTGAAGTCTACCCGGTGAGTATTTTACTTGGTAAAATACTCCTCTAGTAAAGTCTACCCGGCTGATCCCGAGCACACTTCTATGTTACCAGGTTATGAAGGATGGCAGAGCTTACTCGGAAAGACAAGATTGATGCAAAGCCTACCCGGAAAACTTGTTTTACACTTAGAATATTTCTGAATATGTAATTTGAATATGTTTTATCGGATAGGGTTTCTAGAAGGAATGACAGCTGTAAAGGAGGTGCCAGGCCTATAAATAGAATAATTTAGGGCACACCTCTTAGCAGTACACACAACAAGGCAGGCAGACACATTAATTAAGAAAGAATATTGTGTGTGAAGGCTGAAACCTTCCTTGTCAAGAAACCCTAAATCGATTATCCACTTTGTATGATTGATATTATATATATGGAAATCTTTTGAGTGAATCTTGTTTATGTTGGTTACCTTTGAATACTGATTAAGTAACCATATGTTTGTTATTGATTCCGCCTTTAACAAACGGTGAACTTTCTAAATATAGTAACCCGTCATTAACTCCCTTGTCAGCACATTTATTTATGTGAATTATGACATGATTTGTGTAAGATCCAGCTGAAATCGGGGACCTGACAAGTGGTATCAAAGCTTGTTGCTGCTATTTTGGAAAGATTCTTGTTGCTGATTGAAGATTTGAAGAAAGATGACTTAAGCAGACCACTGTTCCATTGATTTGTGACGTTAGCATCTCTGTTCTTCATTTTTCTTCGAGTTCTTCAATCTACCGGTGTTTTCTCTTCCTTATTTTAATTAAATCTTTAATCTTTATATCTAAATCTTGCTCTAATCATATCAGACACATCATATCTAAACAACTTGGTCTTAGATCTCATTATTTTAAAACTTTGCTTTTTATAAAGAAACTATTTTTGAGTCTCTGAAAATGTCTGGATATGAGGAACAAGAGGTGTCTACTAACAAGATACCAAGATTGTATGGACAGGAAAACTTTACTAAGTGGAAAGTGCTCTTTGAAGCAGCCGTGTGTTACAATGATGTTGATATGTGGAACTCCATCAAAAATGGTCCACAAGCTGCAGTTGAGGAAGGTGCAAACACAGCTGGAACTGTTTCTGTAAGAGAAAGAATGAGAAAGGTGGACGACAAGGTCTTAGATATGATTAAGCTAGGACTGTCTTGGGAGATTTTAACCAAGGTGGCACATCATACAACTGCCAAATAAATGTATGATGCCATCCTTGAGATGTATGAAGGGAATACTGAGCTGAAGAACATTAAGAAACAGAGATTGAAGCAACAGTTGGAAAGGCTCAAGTATAAGGAGGGAGAAAGGTTAAAATCAATACTAGAACGTTTCCTAGCTATTGTGAATGAGTTGAGAACAACTGATTATGTAATGACTGACTTTGACTTAAATACAAAGTTACTCAACTCAATGCTAAAGGAATGGTATACTGCTTGCAAGTTCATCCTTTAGAAGCATAATTTCAATGAATTGAAATTGGATGATGTAATATGCTGTCTTCAGGCTGCAGAGCTTGAAATGATTGAGAATGAAATGATTAAGGAAGAAAGACCCTGCTTCATGTTTCAAATGCATTGATTGCACCAATGGGTAACTTGACAACCAAAAATCAACAGCAAATTCCCATCATTGAAGAGCCAGTGGAGCATAATGCTGATACTCCAAAATCTTTCATTGGAGGTAACACAAGTAATTAAGGAAATTAGTAGAGGTTCAATGTGCAACTGATTGATGACAATGATTCTGCCTCTATGGCAAGTGGGAATTTACCTCATTCTAGTGGTGGAAATGGACAAGGCAATGAAACACAGGCCTTACTTTCTATGTTCACTGAGTCATATAATGCCTTTGTTGCAAAGAACTTGATTCACACAAGTGTGGTACAAGATGACTTAGAGAAAATTGATGCAGATGATTTGGAAGACATGGATTTGAAATGGCAAGCTGCCATGTTGGCTTTGAGAATTAAAAGGCTGTATAACAGAACTGGTAGGTCTCTGGTTTCTGATCCAAATGACAGGATTGGATTTGACAAGTCAAAAGAAATTTGCTACAATTGTCAACAACCTGTTCATTTTGCAAGAGAGTGCAATCAACCAAGAAACTTTCAGATGAATCAATTCCAGAATCAACAACCAAGAGGTCAGCAGCAATACCAACAACATCAGCCAAGATTCAACAATAACAACTTCAATCCCAACAACAACTACAAACCCAACTTCAACAACTTTCAGCCTCAAATGAACAATCAACAACAAAGCATGCAACAAACTCAAGGCTTTCAAATGAACAACAATCAAAACCTTCAAGCAGCTCAAAATGTTCCAAACAACACTGTTTAAGCAATCAAAATCAGATCAGAAATCAAGGAAATATTGTAGTGACTACACAACATGAAGGAAATTTTATTTGGAGCAATCATGAAGAGGACATTGCAGATGATATCAAGAAAGCAAATGTGGCATTCATGACCATAATTGAGAAAGAAAAAGGATCATCATCTCAGGAACAATCCACTCCTCTGAATGAAATAGGGTATATGGATAGTGGTTGTTCTAGGCACATGACTTGTGACAAAAGATCACTTGTTAATTATGAAGAAAAATATGAAGGACCTGTACCCTTTGGGAGTGATGAAAATGGTGGAAAGATTGTGGGAAAAGGAATCTTAACAAATGGAATGGTATCTTTTGATAATGTGTTTCATGTTGAAGGACTTCAGTATAATCTACTGAGTATATCACAAATGTGTGATAAGGGTTACAAAGTCAGTTTTGATGATTCCCGCTGTTTCATCTTAAAACCTGAGTTTGTAATTCCACCTGAAATGATTATGATGATGGCACCAAGAATGGCAACTTGTATGTATTGAATATGAAAGAAGCTGTTTCAAGAGGAGGTGCATGTTTTGTTTCCAAAGCTACTGAAAATGAATCCAAATTGTGGCATAGGAAACTGTGTCATGTGAACTTAAAGAACATGAATAGACTTGTCAAAGGTGATCATGTCATAGGCTTACCTACAAGAGAGTTCAAATTGGAAGATCATTGTAATTCATGTCAAAAGGGAAAACAACACAAATCTACTCATAAGCCTAATCTTATTAACTCAATTGATCAAATACTTGAATTACTTCACATGGATCTTTTTGGTCCTGCGAGTGTGCCAAGTATAGGAAAGAAAAGATACTGTCTTGTGATCATTGATGACTATTCAAGATACACTTGGTTTTATTTCCTAAGTACCAAAGATGAGACTGCAGAGTTGATTAAGGGTTGTGTAACAATGATTGAGAACAAGTTGAATAAGAAGGTTAAAATGAAGAGAAGTGACAATGGTACTGAGTTAAAGAATGGAGTTATGCAAGAATTTTGTGCTGAAAAGGGAATACTTCAACAATTCTCAGCTCCTAGAACTCCTGAACAAAATGGTGTTGCAGAAAGAAGAAATAGAACTTTGATTGAAGCTGCAAGAACCATGATAGCAGATGCTAACTTGCCTGTTACTTTTTGGGCTGAAGCCATAAACACTGTTTGCTATGTTCAGAACAGGGTGCTTGTAAACAAAAGGCATAACAAAACTCCATATGAAATATTCCACAACAGAAAGCCATATATCAAGTTTTTCAAGCCCTTTGGATGCAAATGTTTTCTTTTGAACACTAGGGACTATTTGAAATAGTTTCAAACAAAATCTCTAGATTATTTCTTTGTTGGATATTCTACACACTCAAAAGCATACAGAGTATATGTGAAAGACCATTTGAGTGTTATAGAATCATCTGACATCATCTTTAATGAGAATCAATTCAATACAGTTGATTTTGCAGCATGGTTGTTTGATCATGAAAAGTTAATAAGGTCTTTCAAGATTTATTCTGAAGACTTTGATGACTCATTCTACAAGACCAGTGTAATTGAAGAGAAAAAGAAGAAACCACTGGACTTAGAAGAATTATGGAAAAAGGTTGCTAGAAATGAAAAGGAATATACTTTTGTGAAGAATTTCTCAAGTGATATTGTTGAACAAGTTCAAAAAGATAATCAAGATGTACAGAATGATCAAGTTCAGAGTGAGGAAGACTCAAGAAACCATGCAAGTGAAGAAGAAGCTGCATCTACTGCAAGATTTCAGAATTTGTTTGAAAGCTTGAATATTGGAAACAATGGTGCATCTACTTCATGACAACATAATGATGAAGCACCAGAATTTCATGATGCAGAGACTGATTTGATTATTAAAGAACCAGAACTCAATGAGTCAAATCTTGACACAACTCTGTCTACAGATATGATTGTTCAAACTCCTTATGTGGAAAAGAATCATCCTTCTGAAAACATCATTGGAGATTTGCATGAAAGAGTTACAAGAAGTCACTCAGAAATTGCAAACATCTGTCTTTACTCCTGTTTTCTATCTCAAATAGAGCCTAAGAACTTTACTCAAGCACTGAAAGACAATAGTTGGGTGGAAGCTATGCAGGAAGAATTGGCACAGTTCAGAGATCTACATATGTGAGATCTTGTTGATAAGCCATTTGACAGATATGCAATAGGAACCAAATGGGTTTTTAGAAACAAATGGGATGAGAGGGGTTTGGTGATTAAGAATAAAGCTAGACTTGTGGCACTGGGATGTCTTCAAGAAGAAGGAATATACTTTGAGGAAGTCTTTGCACCTGTTTCAAGACTTGAAGCTATCAGGATTTTTCTTGCATATGCTGCCTCAAAGACCATTAGGGTGTTCCAGTTTGATGTTAAGTATGCATTCCTAAATGGAAAGATTGATGAAGAAGTGTATGTAGCTCAACCACCAGGTTTTAAGGATCCAATGTATCCAAACAGGGTGTATAAGCTAAACCAAGCCCTTTATGGATTGCATCAAGCTTCTAGTGCATGGTATGATGAGCTGTCAAATCATCTTATTGAAAATGGTTTTAAAAGAGGGGCCATTGACAAGACACTCTTCTACAAAAGAAAGGGATCAGACTTACTTCTGTTACAAGTGTATGTTGATGATATCATCTTTGGTTCAAAAAATGAACAAATGTGTTTGGAGTTTGAAGGGGTAATGAAGTCCAAATACAGCATGAGTTCTATGGGAGAAATGACCTTATTTCTTGGATTACAAGTTCAACAGAAAGCTGAAGGGATCTTCATTCACCAAAATAAGTATGTGCTGGACATCTTGAACAAGTTCAACTGTCATGAGTACAAAATTGCTTCAACTCCAATGGACACCAAGGAAAAGATGATTGCTGATGAAAAGGGGGAACCTCTGGATGAACATGAATATAGAGCTAAAATTGGATCTCTGGTGTATCTGACTGCTACAACACCAGATATCATGTTTGCTGTGTGTGTGTGTGTGTGTGTGTGCAAGATTCCAGTCAAGTCCAAAAGTCTCCCACATGAATGCTATTAAAAGAATATTCAGATATTTTAAGGGAAGACCAGATTTGGGGATTTGGTATCCAAAGAATCAATCATTTGATCTAATTGCCTACACAGACAGTGATTATGATGGCTGCAACATGATCCGGAAAGTCAACCTCAGGAGGATGTCAATTCTTGGGAGAAAGGCTAGTGTCATGGCAATGCAAGAAGCAAACAACCGTCTCAATCTCAACTGCAGAAGCCGAATATGTTGCTGCATCTGCCTGCTGTGCACAAGTTCTATGGATTCAGAACCAGATGCTGGAATATGGTTTGAATTTTCTGAACACCCCTATTCTTATTGATAATACTGCTGCATATTTTACTGTTAAGAATCTAGTTCAACATTCTAAGACTAGGCACATTGAAATTAGACATCACTTCATTAGAGATTGTAGTGAAAAAGGTTTGATTGAAATGCAAAGAGTTGATACAAGTGATAATTTGGCTGACCTATTCACCAAACCACTTGATAGAACCAGGTTCAACTTTCTTTTGAAAGCACCGGGAATGATCAACTCTGATGAAATATGATTAAGGATGTGCGCTTGGTTGTTTACCTCTATGTGCTAACTGATTACTTTGTTTAGAGGTTTCACAAATTGAATGTTATGTGAATATGTTTGCTTATGATATTGGATATGTTGACTATTATGTGCTTTGACTGATTATGTTTGCTAAGAATGACATGAGTGATTTGATTAATCTGTTTGCATGTTTATCAGTTACTGTGTGTTTGTGATGTTAAGATAAGTAGTCTTGTTATGTATTATATGCTAAAATGCTTACCTGACATCACTGCTTAATTGCTTGAATTTGTGTTTTATCTGATCTTCTGATGTTGTTAAGATAGGATAGACTTTGAATGTTAAAACTGTCTACTTGTTCTGATAATATTAAGTTTGATTAAGATTTGATTATGTGCTGCAACTGTTTATATCAAGATAAGTTTTATGTCAAAATTAAGTGATAAAATGAATCTTCTAATGAATTTTGCATAAATACTTTATTTTTGAACCAAAATATGAGCATGTTGTTAATGGTGTAGAGATATGATAATACAATTCAGTTTAAGCTTTAAAGAAGCTTAAAAGAAGGATTTTTAAATGAAAATTCTCAGGTAGTTATCTTTGCTGAAAATTATGTCATTTGCCCAGTTGGAAGGACATACACTTGTGTATGTTTGGTCCTGCAATCTGCAAAGATTAAAAGGATAACCAATAACCAGAAAACTGAAAGCATTTGGGAAAATTATAACTTGTTTCTTATTCCTTCACTTAAAACTATGTCAATAGCTCTGACTTTGAAAGGACATATATTCACATGTATGTTTGGTCATGTTGACCACTTGCGGTCAAACAGAATAACCATTTTCCTGCCAATTAAAAGTCATTGGGGTGATTGAATATTAAACTGAATATAATGGGAAGTGATAGTACATTGACTACTTATCCAATCATATGGATTTAATAGGCTAAAAGGACTCTTAGTACAGTCATTGACATGTATGGTTGCTTTCTCATGATATGTAAAATCTAAGGTGATATAAACATAAAGAAAATGCTAAGATTTATGTGGAGTTACATTGTTGTCTATGCATATTCCTAGATAAATCTTTTCAAATGATAGGCAGAAAAGTGATTATCCAGTCATACACAAGCCTGTTGGTCTTTGGTTACCCAAAATGAAACATCTTTTAAAGAATGACAAAGAACAGTTGTGAACTACTTTAATCTCAAATGTTTATTCAACAAAAAATTGATACAAGTTCACAAATTTTTATTGGGAAAATGCAAACATGAGGGTTAATTCCAGAACTACAAGTGTGGAGGCAATCATATACGTCCTTTAAACATCCTGAATGAAAGGCCTGTAAGTCCGACCTACGTGGCATGTAAGTCCAATGTTCAACCTCACATATGTTTGTAGATTTGAAAAGGAATATCTTCTAAATTTTCAAAAATATGTTCTGTCATTGAAAGTTTTTAACCAAAACCAGGGGGTCAAAGTCAAATTGAGGTGATCTGGAGAAAGCCAAATAAGCCTTGAGGATAGATAAGGAGCATTAGAAAACAATATGTGTTATCCATTGAATTTTTCTGCAAAATTAATTGAAATTAATCATATCACCTAAGAGATGAAAATCATGTTAAGTCTAGACCAGCTGTTGACCTGTCTTTGAAGTTATAATAATGCTGATAATGAAGTATTGATAAAGCTACTTAGTCAATATGATCCCATTCCTGAGATCTTTTCAGTTTACAAAAGAAAATTGTTTTGAAAAGAAACATAACTGAAATTTGATCTCTAAATGCACCATTTGCTCTTAAACTATGATCTTTAAAGATAAAATTTTTCTGACAAGTGGTTTAAGTCAAAAAGTGTTGCATTTTGCCTAAAATAGGTTGAATAGGTAAGTTAGGGTAAGGTTTGATGTTATTAAACCTTCCCAAGCACAAACTGTTTGAATATGTATTTTCGGGTAAGGTGTGATGTTCTCAAACCTTTTCGGGTACAAAACAATTGAATATGTGTGAATATGTATTTTCGGGTAAGGTTAGATGATTCATTACCTTTCCGAGCAAGCTTTGTCATTTTTGACTAAGTTTATGATTCTCGGGCATGCTTTGAAGTGTTTACACTTTTCGGGTAAGGTACACCATTGTACGAATTTCCTGAGCAAGCTTGAAGTCTTGAGATGATTATGTATTTTAAATAGCTTTTAACAACAGATAATTGTTTCGGGCAAGCTTTGCATTTTGTTTATGCTGATTGATATTCCAAGCAAACTTTGTGAATGTGACAATCGTCAATTTCAGGTTAACTCCGTTAACTCAACTCCGTCAATTCAAACTTAAGATCATTGAATCTATAACGCACACCTCGCGACATTTAAACTAGGGTTTAAAATCACGCTTGACAATTACTACATGTGTAGTCTTTCGGGAATTTGCACTGAAACGCAAACGAGTTGACGCAAACAATTGGTGAATAAACGAAAAACGTCAAAACAATAATTATATGATAATTATGTGTTAGACTTATGTGTTATGTGATAACATTTGTATAAACGTTAACTCAATGTGCTAGAACTAGTTAATTAAGCTAGAAAAGTAACATTTGAAAGTTAAGGGACCAAAGTGTATTATATTATTATTATTAATATTAACCTAAACCCTAAACTATCTTCTCTCTTCCTCTCATACCCGACGGCAGCCTACCCCCCTCCTTGCGATCGGCCCTCGTACACACACATACTACCATTGTTTGATCTCATCTTTCACAATTGAAGCATCCTACACCCGATTCTAGTCATCTTCTACCTTCCCCTTGCTTATTTATGTGCTTTGGAAGGTATAATTATAAACCCTAGAATCTGGAAATTATATACATGATGTTCATATGTCTTTTGATTGAAAGATGTATTGATTGTTGAATTGATAGCTAGTATTGGTGTTATTGCATGTTAATCGTTTGTTTCTTGATTTTGAGTTCAAGTAAAACCCTAATCATGGATGTAATGTGTATTTGATGTGCATGGATACTGATTATGGTGTCTATAAGGTCATATGAATGGATTATGGTCCATAGATAGTTAATAGGTTGAGTTTTGTTGCAAACAGTTTCTGGACAGATTGTGTTGTTGATGTTCAGTTGACTGTAACGGGGTGTAAATGTGAAAATTGGTTGAGATTATTGATACTACTGTAAACTAGGTTGAGTCAAGTTTCTAAAGAATATAAATTTGCAATTTTTGGACGTGTAAAAGTTAACCTTTATGATTTTACAAAAACATTGTGCAAAGCTGAGTTGCTAGACCTGCTGTTAGATTGTTTTGTAAATGTTATATCTCATGAACTACGAGACCAATTGGGTTGGTTCCACTTCTGGAGGTTGACTTGTTGAGTTAGGAACCTAACCTAAGTGGTCTTGCATTTGTTGGATTTTTCGTTTAACGGAAATTTCAAATAACATTCTGTTGCGCATAAATTTGACTGTTATGAGTTTGCTGTGGTAAATTGATCATTGTGAAAAATATATATGGAATAAAAATACAATAAAATATGTTCTGGAAACCCAACACATACATGATTTTGTGATGATTTTTGGTAAATTAATTGAGATGCTATGATCGGTGGAATAGACTAGTTTTACAAGTAGAATTCTGTCGTTAAGAAACTAGTTGCTGAATTTTGTAAAAGTTGCATGAAACATGGTAATTGCTAGCTACTTGTCGTGTTTTGACCAAATTGCCCTTGAGGGGAATGATTGCTAACTAATTGTCGTGTTTTGACCAAATTGCCCTTGCGGGGAATAATTGCTTGTTAAGTGACCAAATTGCCCTTGCGGGGAATAATTGCTAGTTAATTGTTATGTGTGACCAAATTGCCCTCACGGGGAGTAATTGCTAGTGATGTACATTATTAATACATGACACGTAAATAATTGCTCACACATGTAATGTATCACAAATGTACTTGTTAAAGTCACACACGATTCACAAACGAAACACGAAACATATTGTGTGCATAGGTATTATGTGCCGAGTCTAGAGACTCGATAATAGTTCCGACACTTAGAAAAATCTCTTTGTTGTTTTAGAACGCTAGAGAGAGTTTTTTTGTGACGCGCATCCTTTGGTGATTTATTTTGGGAATTCTTCGCAAACAGTGAGTTTCACTTACCCCTTTAAACTGTTTTAAACGCTTTTCACTTGGGGGAGATAACATACTCCGAAAACGCATTTAAGATTTTGTTAGTAAATTATATATCACTTGTAAAGGCTAAGTGGCAAACGAAACAATTGAAGTCCTACACATCGAATCGGTTAATATTTGGATAATAGCGAGTCACTGTTGAGTAGTACTACTGGGTTTGACAAACCCCACCCAACGCTAAACTCGACTGGAGGTCAAGCGGGTGTAATTTTGGCTAACACGTACCATGGTCTGGATGACCTGGTGACAAGGCACAAGATAAACAGTCAGCTTCGGTGTCGAACACTTAGTAATACTTGTTGTATAGGCTAGCTACCTATCGATATATAATTGATTTAACACTATCTGGTAACGCAAAACGATGAACGCAAACGCTAAACGCTTTATTTTATATAAACTTGTGAACTCACCAACCTCGTGTTGACACTTTTAGTATGTTATTCTCAGGTAGCCGAGGCGGGCGCGCGGTATAGGATCATGCATGGTTTTTGAACATTCTGATATGCAAACATGTTTTTAACTATTACTACTTGGGTTTTTAAGTCGTCCTGCGTGACATAACTTTTGTCTTTTGGTTTTTACGCTTCCGCACTTATTTTCATTTAAACGTTTTTATGGTTTGATTATAACTAATGATTCCGATCCTGTTAGTTCACACCCTCTGACGGTAAAACTCCGTTAGTGGATTTTGAGGATGTGACAATGAACTCCTTGAGTACACCAAGTAAGCTTTGTGTGTGTGAATATGTTTTCTTTGAAATTACAAGTGTTTTCAGGCAAACATTGTTTTCCGAACACACTTTATATTTCAGGTACACTTTTGTTCCCCTACTATACTTGGTAATTTTCAAATTTTGATTTTCCGAGTACAATGTCTGCTAGAAGTCCTTTTCGGGCACACTTTGTACTCTAGGAAGATTATTCGGGTATACTTTGTAGTAGAAGGTTGTTTGGGCATACTAACATTATGAAGGTTCGGGCGCACTATGTTTTTAAAGTATACTTGATTGAATATATTTTTATTGCGATTGATTGAATATGATTCTTATGTTTGATAGGGTTTATGCTAGATTAAGATTTTAATTTAAATTTGAGAAATTTATTTGGGCATCTTAATTGATTCCTAGCAAGAATGTTTATTTGATATTTTATACATGATTAATTGTCTTGTGATTAAGTTCTCAAGAAATCTGGTATTTCGGGTAAGCTTTCTTCATAGTGTCTTGACTTTAAATTAAATAGCTTAATCAAACAAGGTTTGTGATTAAGAAGGATCGGGTAAACCTTATACAATTAAAGAAAATGTTATCGAGAAAGGTTTAATATTATTCGGGTAAGCTTTGTATAAGTGGAAATATACCGAGTAGACTTTGCAAAGGATTACTTTTCCGAGTAAGGTTTGCTAAGCCTAAAATGATAAAGAGTTATATGTTTTAAAATTGTTTTAAAATCTTAAGTGGATAATGTTACTGTTTGACAGCTAATAATTCATAAAACGACCAAAAGCATTTAAAACCCACTTTTAAAAGGTATATAAGAGGGAGTTAGGCAAAATTTTCAACATTGTATTTCCCTCTCTCTCTCTTTCCACTGCAACTGCTTATTCGCAAAGAAACCCAAACCGACCTATCGCATTCATTCTTAATCCAAACCCTAATTTGAATCAACCCTCTAATTCCGACTCGGTAAGCATGAATAATGTGGTTTCTGACCACGATTAGACAATATTGTACTTTGATTTTGTACTTGATTACTAATATTCTGTTTTTGTGTTTAGGTTATTAATTTGTCGAAGATCAGGTTCTTAAATAAAATTTCTCTCTTTCTTCTACAAACTAATAACTTGAAATTGGGTAAAGTAATAAACTTTTATGCTAATTTCACTTTGAATATGTTTGTTTGTAATGTTCAGATATGGCAGAAGAGGACCAACCCAAGTATGCTTTTGAAAAAAAGCATAACATGTGTGCTCTATTGCAAGTCACACCTGACAATGAGCCGGTGGTGCCAATGATTACATGGATGGCTCGATCAAATGTCAGTTTTGCTTTTACTGAATGCCTTGTCATCTACAGAAATCATTCACTGGATTTCTGGAGATCTGCTGAACTGGTTGAAGATGTCAATGGAAAGAGAATAGAGGCAACTGTTGCAAGACAAGAAATACATATAACCGAGAGGATGATAAGAAGATGCCTGCAGTTGAATGATGATGACCATAATCATATAAACTTCAATACAGCACACCTGATGAGAATATTTGAAGAGACAATGGGTTACCAGGGAACTGTACATGAAGGGCAGTTTCAAAAGGGGATGTTTCCGATGATGTATAGATTTCTCATTCACCATGTGATACAGGGGTTTGCTCCTAGAAAAGGATCATGGACTTTGATGAGTCATGATTTAGCAAAAGCTACTGTTGGGATTATGTATGACCTACCCTTCAATTTTTCAAAGATGATATTTGATAGATTGGAAGCAAACCTAAAGAAGGCAGAAAAGGACAGGTTCTTACAATATCCAAGGTTCCTGCAAATAATCTTTAATAGAGAATTAAGAGATCTACCCACTATGGGAATTACACACATACTGCAGAACCCTTACACATACAAGAGAATCAAGAATCCAGGTGTTGCCAATAGATTGAATTTTGAAGCTCCATTTGAGATATTGCCATGGTTGTTGAACCATGACTTGAATGTGACGCCAGTGCCTGAGTTAAGCTCAGAGGATGAAGGAGGAGATGATGTTGGGAGTGATGATGATGGTTATGATGATGAAGATGATAATGTTGATGGAGGTGAAGGAGGAGCTGGAGTAGCTATGAATGTTGATGCACCTGATCAGGGGGAGCAACTTGAAGATCAATAACAACCTATTCCAACACCACGATAATCACTACCAAACATTGACCAACCCATTATACCATCACCACCACATAAAACCACTCAATCCCCACCACAAACCCTAACCATAAGCCAACCTGAAACATCAACACATGTATCACAACAACATCAAGTCCAATTCACTCAGATCCATTCATCCCAAGCCCACATCATACACAATCACCACAACAATCCATTTTCCAAACTCACACCACAACCCTTGAACAAATTGAATATGAACCATTTTCTACATCACAAACTACAACACCACCCACTGACAATGACCTGTTGACCTTGTTAATAGAGAATGCTGAACTGAAGAGAAGGAATCAGGAGGTAACAGAAGAGAATGTGATGTTGATAGAGAAGTTGGTACAAGCAAAATTGAAAATTCAAGCTGCCCCAAAACAGGGGGAGAATGAAATAATGCCAACTGACTCTGGTGTAAATATTGATACTGTAACTGGAACAGGTGTAGAGACTGTAGACAGTTTAAAGATGATTATGAATGTTTATGATGATGGAGAAGAGAGTAGCGAGGAAAGGAGAATTGAGGATGATAATTATGAAGGTGATAGATCAGAGGTTGGAGAACAGGATTATGATTACAATGAAGAAAGAAATGATGAAGAGAATATGGAAGAAAATGTTGAGACAGAGGATAGGATTGAAAAGACAAATGCTGAGGAGAATGTAGCTGTTACTAATATAGCTACTGATGTCTTAATTAACACTCAAACTGAAGTAGAGACTGAAGTGATGAATCAAGGGATTACTGCTACTGATGAGGCAATCATTACTGAAGGTGAACAACCTGAAAGCTCCAAGAGGATAGAGTATGATCCTGAATTGGAAGCACTTGAGAAAGAAATTGATGAGTATGGACTATCTAATGATGAGGAAGAAGTAATGCCTAAAAGGATGGAAAAAGGCAAAGAAAAGGTCACAGAAGAAGAGTATGTTAAGGTATATCCAGAAAAAGATGTTTTTTTTACAGAAGACGCTGAAGCTGCTGCTGCTGCTTTAAGGGAACAAGAAAACATTCTAATAGAAACAAGGGACAGAGAGATGCTGGCCCAAACCATAGACCCTGTAGAGTTGGCAAAGCAGGAAAACTTGATCAACCAAGCCAAGTTTGCAAAAGAAGTTCTTGATGAAGTGGCTGATCAAGAGGTGATTGAAGCCTTGATTAAGTTGAAAGAGCAAGAGGAAGCTGATAATTTCTTAGCCATGGTGGTTAGTATGTTTCAACCACAAAGCCAACCAGAAAATGAATCTGAAATGCCCCAAAAGGAACCTGAAAGGGAACCTGAGAGGCCAACTGATGAAACTATTGATGAAATGATGGCTAACATCACCAGAATCAGGATGGAAAGAGCCAAAAGATTTGAGCAAGTGTATACAAGAAAGAGGAAGTTTGATAAACAGAAAAGAAATGATGAGAGGAAAACAAAGAAAGGGAGATGGGATGAAAAGAATAAGTGTTACATTGAAACTCCTGATGATGATGGTGATAATGATACTAGTCCAATCAGGGTAATTCCACTGCAGACACTACAACCAAATCAACAGATTCCAGGTGTCCCTGATGTGCCTGCTCAAACTGAATCAAACCCAGAGCATCTACCCTCTGATGAACCCAAGATTGATGCTATGAATAATCTAACTGAAGAGGAGGATGAGTCTGAGGAGTCTGATGAGGATGATAATTCTGATGATAATCAAAGAAAAAGTGTTAAAGATACCAATGTTGAATCTCCACAAGTGGAAATGACTAATGAGCAGAGAGCTAACATTGAGTTGAGTATGAGGGAAGCCAAAAGGAAACATCCTTTGGTTGTAAAGCTGAGAAAGCATGGAATAAGTTTTGAAGCTTTGGCTGATCTTGATGATGATCAGTTGCAAAAGAAACTTGATAAGGAGAGGGATGGTTTCAAGAAAAGAATGGAACAAAAGAACAGAGACTGCCAGAAATACAGAGAATATCTCAGAAGGCATAATTATTCAGAGAATGATCTATCTCACTTCACAGTTGACCAACTCCAAGACCTTTACAACAGTGAAAGAGAAAAAGTAATTGAAAAATGTGTGAAGGAGAATGAGAAGATTGAGAAATTGGAAACTTTGAAGGAGAAGTTTGAAGGTATGTGTGGATACTTGTTTGAGAAAGGGTTAAAGCTTGAGATGGTTGAGAACCTATCTAGAGAATCAGTGTTGGATCAGTACAATAAACTGAAAAGAAAAGAAAATTAAAGATGGTCCAAACTGAGAGCTCTACCAAACATGCTGAAACATCTGTTGAACCTTCAATAAAGAGAAGAAAGATAATGACTCTGAGGGAGAAACAGAAGATGCAAGGTGAAAAGGAAATGTCGAAGGAAGTTCCAGTTGTTGAAACCCCTACTCCACAAGAAGTGAATCCTGAACCTGAATATGAACCTTGTGTACCTTGGGAAAATGAAGAGATGATCAACATTCTAAAAAACATAATGATTACTCAAAGGGGAATGGATGAAGCCTCTTTTGATGCATTGGAAATGGAGGATTTGAAATACCTCTTCTATACCCAAAAGGCTGAATGGGAGAAAGCACTAATGGAAGGTGAGAACCCAAGATACTATGAAGATGGGAGTTTTGTACCTGCTGGTTTGTCAAAAACTCCTGGTTTGGAAAAAATGTTGCTAGCTCTTAAAGATGCAGGAGGAAATATTGTTGAACTCTCCAATCTTCCAACTGAAATGGTAGAAGCAATCTACATCAAAACCTTTAATTTGGGGCCTAGAAAAACTAAGAAGTTTGTTCCTTTCAGGCCACCAATTTTAAGAAGATATCCACAAGGTGGAAGAGGTGAAGGTGTAAGAGGTGAATCAAGTAGGTCTGCACAACAAAGAACATCAAGACCACAATCAGATGTGGATCTTCCCAGAGAACTCTACCATGATTCTGTATCTGAATGCTTGAGAGTGATTATAGAAAGCAGAAAACTAAGAGAGATAGTTGTGAGAAGTGACTTTTATGATTATACTCAAGAACAACTAGAAAGAATGGCCACACTCGACCTGTATGACTATAGAGACAGCAACAAGATGGCAGGTAGGCAAATGAATGAACTCTCAAAGTTTTTGAAGAAAGAAGCTTACCAGGGATTCCGGTTCTTAAAAGAAAAGAGAAGTTGGAGAATGATGCAACTTCACAGATCGAAAAGGTCAGAGAAGTTGAGAAAAATGGACCAAGCTGAACTATACTACCAACTGAATGTCAGAGACAGGAATCCAGTGTCAAACCTGAATGCATGCTTAGGCCTTGGAAGAAGAATGACACGCCCCAATTACACAGTACAAAAAGAAATGTCATCATTACTAAAGTTGAATACAAAGAAAATGCTGACCATTACTTGCTGAGAAACTCTGATGGAAAAGTACTGGAGATTATCAAGAAGGATGAAGACTTGAATTGCTTACATGATGAAGATCTAATGGATATTAGGGACTTGGTCATACCAAGAGTTCATACTCATTACCAAGCCCTTGATATTTTCAAAATGAAAGCTGCATAAGTGATAACAAACAGAAGACAAGTCGCATACAATGCATGGAAGAGACAAAATTCCTAGATTAGGCTTTAATTTGTAATGTCTTATGACAGCCTTTTGAATATGTAACTTGTTTATGTTTATTGATTATGTAATTTGATTTTGATTTGATGTGTATTTTGACTAAGTGTAAGTAACCTTAGAAATGTTTTGGGTCAGCTGAGGTGTTCCAATCTAGGGGGTGAATATCCGAGCAAGGTTTGCAAATTAATGCACTACCGAGTATGGTTCACTAGTATATGCAAGTTCGGGCAAGGATCACTTTATCAAGCAGGTTTGTTCTTGATAGCCAAGTGAAGTTCACTTCCGTGTAAGATTTAGGCTAACCAAGCTCATGAAGCAAAGTAATTGGAAAACCGGGCAAGGTATTCATTAATAAGTATGGTCCAGGTAGGCTTGATGATTTAATGATATATCTCAAGTATCATTGGGAAAGGTTCAACTTAAGCAAGGAACAGTGCTACCGAGCACACTTTGCTAAATAAGCTTTTCTCTAGCAAAGGGTTGAAGGGACCATTGAAAAACAAGGTTGCTCGTAAGGGTTTGTCGGGCAAAGTCTGTCAAAACCAAGAAGATTGAAGTCTACCCGGTGGTAAAATACTCTTCAAGTAAAGTCTACCCGGAAATTGATTCAGAGCACACTTCTATGTTACCAAGTTATGAAGGATGGCAGAGCTTACTCGGAAAGACAAGATTGATGCAAAGCCTACCCGGAAAACTTGTTTTACTCTTAGAATATTTCTGAATATGTAATTTGAATATGTTTGATCGGATAGGGTTTCTAGAAGGAATGACAGCTATAAAGGAGGTGTCAGGCCTATAAATAGAATAATTTAGGGCACACCTCTTAGCAATACACACAACAAGGCAGGCAGACACATTAATTAAGAAAGAATATTGTGTGTGACGGCTAAAACCTTCCTTATCAAGAAACCCTAAATCGATTATCCACTTTGTATGATTAATATTATATAAATGGAAATCTTTTGAGTGAATCTTGTTTGTGTTGGTTACCTTTGAATACTGATTAAGCAACCATATGTTTGTTATTTATTCCGCCGTTAACAAACGGTGAACTTTCTAAATATAGCAACCCGTCATTAACTCCCTTGTTAGCACATTTATTTGTGTGAGTTATGACATGATTTAAGTAAGATCCAGCTGAAATTGGGGACATGGCATGTTATTTACTTGTAGATACACATGATGTCCATTCACCTGAAGACTGAAAGTGACTGGGGTGACTATTGTGTGTTTTGATTGATTCTTTCGCTTAAAATGTGTAGGTTACTTAAGTTCGAGGGACATGTATATTTATATGTTTTGTCCTGTTGTCTACATGTAGATATACGAGATAATCATTTACCTGAAGACTAAAAGTGACTGGGGCGACTAATTTTTTTTTAAAGGTCTTCTAAATAATATCTGGGAAGTGATATGATTATTCAGTTAACAGCTTTATAAAAGTTCAAAATAATTTCAAATGAAAATTTAATCAAACCTTTGGAAAGTGATAGATAGATTGATTTTATGTGTCTAACGTGTGAAGTTACTAGGCTAAAAAGACTTTTGAACAGTCATTGATTTGTATGGTAGCTTTCCATGATGCGTAAAAGTTGAGGTGATATAAATTAAATCTGCTAAACTTACTGTGAAGAGTCATTTTGAAGACTTGTGCATGTCTCTAAATACATCTCTCCGAATGTTATGCAGAAAAGCAATTACCCAGTCATACACGAGCCCGTTAGTGTCTTGATCACCAAAAATATTTTGTTTCTTAGTTATTTTTTAAAACAAATTATATAATATTGTGTCATAAAATTAATTTTTTTAAAGCTTAAAGGGTCAAACTATAACTACAAGGGTGGGGCAATCAAACAAGTCCTAAACACCTTGAATGAAAGGCCTGAGAGTCCGGATGGCATCTAAGTCCAAAGTTCAACCTTAAAGCTTAAATTTTTGTTTGTATAGAGAAAATTTTTTTTATCAAGCATTAGGGGGTTGAAGTCAAATTGGGGTGATCTGGGGAAAGCCCAATACACTTTGAGAAAATTTAAGAGGCATCATAGGTCCATAAGTTATGTCCATCTAAGCTTTATGCCTAACTGAATCTTATACGTACCACCGACGCAATGAAAATCATGCTAAGTATTTTTTCTATGTCATAATAATGCTGAAAATGAATCATTGTGAAAGCATATTAATCAATATGATTCCATGTTCGGATCTTTTCATAACAGTTTGCTCGTCTATCGAAACAGAAATTTGATCGAAATATGTTAGAACTACTAAAGGCCGGGTGGTTAAATTACTTTTCTTTTGGTTTGTTTTTGTCATTATTTTTATTATCATTTTTTTCTATTCGTCTTATTTTTACAATATGTTTACTATTGTCGAAACAAATGCTTTAAGAAATCGTTTTAAACATGGATTAGGCAGCGATTTAAGCTCGTGGCTATCTTGACTATTGATTGATCCTTCGTAACCAGCGAACGCTTTCAAAGGAGACAGTAAGCTCAGCACGAGTATCGACCAACTGAGGCCCGGTTAGGGGCTAGCGCTTGACTAATTATAGAATGTCAGGCTCTTCTACTGAGCGAAGCTTCAAGTTCTGCTCTGATGAAGGTACATATGAATATTGTTCTAGTGCTTCCAAGTGCTTGCCAGTTATGGGTCGAAGATTCCCTAGCTTGGCTTATATTTTCAGCCCATGAAATCTGATATCTAATAATTGTGTTCTCGGACCAGTTATGGGTCGAAGCTTCAAGTGTTTTTGTTGATGGTGTTTTTGGCCCATCCGGGTTTTCGGCCCAGGTCAATTATACTTAAAGTTTAAAAGGCATCTTTTGGGCATATTACTGTTTAACACTCTCAAATCTACAAAAATTTCAAATCCTCTCATCATCCTAACCCGAAAACTCTAAATCTTTAATCAACAAAGTTATCTCGATTTCTTTAAGTATTAAATGGTAAATAAGCATAAACTGATATATGTTTTCGGACAACTATTAAAAAGCAATTGAGGTCTTTTTGGTTAATTGGATTATGAGATGTGATTCGGATACATGTTTGTAATGAACAATTATAGTGTGTTTGAATTTGTTATGAGTTTTTCTTGAAGTTGCAGGTTTGTTCATTCACGGAGGTTGACATGATTGGGAAGATGATACTGTTTCTTGAATTGAACCCAAGGGTTTTCGGTGATGGTTTACCGAATACCCTTGGTCAACCAGAGAACCATTTTGATCAACTGAGATCTCAAGAGTTATCAGTCAAACTTTGACCGAGAACCCATCTAATTACCCGAGAACTTGTTGTTCTCGGTGGTCCAGGATCACTTATGAACAGTCTTAGACCAAAAGTGTTAATTATTGACTGAAAACTCCTTATGTTGACCAAGAACTCTCAACTTGGACCGAAAACTCCTATACTTGGACATAAAACTCTTTTATTGGACTGAAAATGTTTTAATCAGATTATTATTAATATAATTTGGACTAATTTACAAATGAGGGCTCATACTGTCTATGTTTATATTTTTGGTCCCTGTTCTATGATCAAGTTGTCTATTCTACCACATATGTGTATTCAATAAAATAACTGATTATATATTTAAGTTAATATATTAATAACTTGATTAATTTGTTGCAGTCATGGCTAATCAAGCACCTATGAAGTTTGTTGATACTCATAATATTGTTGGGTGCCTCTTTGATCCTCCTCTAGCTCACAAGGAGTTCAAATAAATAATTGTGGGGCTAAATACGTGCAGGATTTCTCACGCTTTACGAGAAACTCCTGTTATTTGTTCCATTAATCAAAGAGGTGTTGGGGGAGCTGTTGTTATTGAGTCGAAGATACAGAAGAAGCTTGTTATTATTTCTGAGGTTATGTAACACCCCGTAACCGCAGCGGAAACGTACACGGGATGCAACAGACACATCTGATATCAACAGCATTGCTTATAAAGAAAACACCACTACATTAATTTAAACGAATTACATTGTTCCGAGTTTCGTTACTATCTAGGTGTTATCACATAAGTTTTACCGATAGTACATTAACATATTTAATGCAAAATATAGATCCTTAATCTTCCACAAAATAGCACACATCATCAGCACGTATCATTCATTCCAATTTGGGTGTACCTAGAAAGCATGTAAAGAAAACGGGTCAACTACGAATAGTTGGTGAGTTTCACTAATTTAAATAAAGCATGACAAATCATTTTAATAATCATAAATTAATGATGTAATTATGCTGAGCCTATAAGTGAAAACTCTGTTAACCCGAAAACACATTTAATAACCTCTGGGACACTGTTAACCCAGAAACACATTTAATAACCTCTGGGGACACTGTTAACCCAGAAATACATTTAATAACCTCTGGGGACACTGTTAACCCAGAAATACATTTAATAGCCTCTGGGAACACTGTTAACCCAGAAATACATTTAATAACCTCTGGGGACACTGTTAACCCAGAACACTGTTTCGGGCCTTACAATATTAGCAACTCAGACAATTACCATCTTAATACATTACCGTACGATTCCCGTACAATAAACATTATATAAATACATTCATTTCCATGCGATCGGCATGTACTTAAACACTTTGATAAAAACATGCTTTCCGCCCCGGGAAAATATTTAAAACAGTTCAATAAAAAGGGGCTCGTGAAACTCACCTTTTTGGTGAGCAGAGATGTGGTACTGGCACGGCTACCTGTCCGGATCTGTAATACGATCCCTAAGTCGTTACTACATAATTTCTATTAATATAACTTAATTTCGTGTTAACCGGTACGTCCGGGGACACTGTTAACCCAGTACCGTACACGATCCGGGGACAATGTTAACCCCGATACACTTCTCAGGACTTAGATTGTGATATCACTTAGAGTTCTTTAGTCCAAAACTACTCTTAGTTTGTTTTCTCGTTTTGCGTGCCTAGCACGGTTATTCGTCTTTATGTTTTCAAAAACGAGTTTGGCCACATACGGCCCGAAAATAGTTGTTATTGATATTTTAATTAAAGTGGTGAAATTAGAGCTCGGTTTAGACACCCCGTTTGGCCGCGGAGCCCGTTTCCGTCTTTAATATACCGGAAACGACTAAATCGGGTAAAATTACCCAAATCATCCGAATTACTTTCGGATGACTTATTTTTACTTGATTAACTTAGTTTCATAAAAATAGTCCATTTTTAGGGTTTTTACACACCAGTCAGTTCGCTTAGGCGAACTTTGCCGGTTTACCGCGTTTTAAGCTTTAAAAGTTTGTTTTTATGTTCTATTTAGCACAAATAATTATCCGTTTGGTCTCAGATCTTGAAATTTTGCACAAATCAGTTTTTGACAGTAAGGAATTTTATAAAAATATTTCCAGAATTAATTTTTATATTTAACATTTATTTATCTATTTTTAAACGTCATTTAAACACCAAATATGTCGAAAATACCAAACGACCTTAGAAAAATCCCAAATTTTTCTGGGATGACTCTTGTCATCCACATAGTTCCCAGTAATTTCTACAGAACCAAAAACTCATTTTTCAAGCTATTTTTACCAAAACCGAGCTAGAAAACCCTAGATCTCGTTTTACCGGAAAGCCTACTTAGACTTCTCCAATGGACCTGAAATTTTGTCTGTGACTTTTATATGTTATAAAAAGCTTATCAAAATTTTTCCAGAATTCTTCATGATGTTTAGCTATTTTTCACCATTTTTAGCCAAAACCAAGAATTAAATTCACCAAATATTCATCCTTTATCCAAAAATTACCAAACTTTCACAGATCTCATATTTTCATGTGTAGATCATCTCCGTGAAATTTCATGACTCAACTCTAAGTCTACCACAATCTGTCCAAATCTTACAAATCATACGAAAAACCGAACTACCTTGTGTTTCTAACTTTAGATCGCAAAGATCTTGATTTCTAGCCTTTGCTAGCAACTAGATACAACACCTACAAGCACAACAACACCACACCAAGCAAGTTATACCCACAATCAAGCCATTTCTTTCATAGTTTCGGTTAAGACATCAAAACAAAGATTTTAACCGTAAAAATTCGTTTTTGACTCTTTTAAATCCTTTCTTGGACCAAGATCCTTTGTATAACTTGTATACATCACTTGATCACGCAAGAATCGGTTTCTTCTCGGGTTTTCACCCATTTTTCACTTGAAACTTCATTCTCTTGCAAACAACTTAAGATCATGGAATCAAAATTATGAATCAACCATTAAAACCATGTTTTTACCTTATGATTCTTGCTAAAAAACAAGGATTTGGATGAATGTTGAAGTGTGTTGAGAGGATTATGGAGTTGGGAGCTTAGAAAAAAGAAAAATGAAATGTGTGTGTGTGATCCATGGACCGATCGGTCCATGTATGTGTGGGGGGGGCCCACATCTCAAACCATGGCCACACATTTGGATTGTGTAATCCGGATAATGTTGTGAATAATCTGGTTCAGTTCGTTTTTTCGGTTAAACACTTAATTCGGCTTAAAACGAGGCTAAAACGGTCGTTTTTCGGCTTAAAAATAAAATTTATATAAAACCGATTTAAAATCTTTAAAAACTTAAACCATGACATTTATTGACTCAACACATCATATTGTCGGTCACTGTGCATCTTTTTCGGCTTGATCGATCGTCTCTTGCTTGGTTTGATGTTAAAGGTTTCGTTTAACGTACCGACGTACTAATAAATCGAAATCCTTTTTCTGTGCTATAATTCACTTATCCCGAAGCCTTAATACTTCGTACACATCACTAAACATTATATATTTCGTCTATAACGTAATCCCCGATTAGTTCGGGTTTCAATAACCGTTCATCGATTAATCGTAATTTCAATATGACTAGCTGTACATTCGAGTATAATTCGTACTGTGAATCTTATATACTCATATAAACACATTATAATTCATATATTCGGTATTAAATAACACGTAAATAGTATATTCCGGCTAGGGTATACCTGAATTTGCCGGAATCGTTACATTCTCCCCCCGTTATAAAAATTTCGTCCTCGAAATTTTACGCGTCAACTACTTCCTTTGGAGGAAATAGATGGGGGTATTTCTTCCGAAATTCGTCCTTTCGTTCCCATGTATATTCTGGGCCTCGTTGCGAGTTCCATCTAACTTTGACCAACGAGATCTTATTGTGTCTAAGTTGTTTGATTTTCCCGTCTACTATTTCTATGGGCTCCTCTACGATGTTGAGCTTATCATTTATTTGGACACCCTCTAAAGGTAACACCGATGTCTCATCCGACAGACACCTTCTCAAGTTCGACACGTGAAACACGTTGTGAACTGCACTCAGTTCATCAGGCAGTTCTAATCGGTATGCTACAGGACCGATTTTTGCAGTAATGTCGAATGGTCCAATGTATCTAGGGGCTAACTTCCCCGCCTTTCCAAATCTGACTACTCCTTTCCAAGGTGATACTTTCAAATACACTTTATCACCTTTCTCAAATGATAACGGTTTTCTACGGGTATCGGCATAACTCTTCTGCCGATCCCGTGCGGCCTTTAGATTGTTCTTAATTTCAAGAATTTTGCTGGTCGTTTCCTGGACCAGATCTGATCTAATAACCTGTGTGTCGCCCACTTCAGTCCAGCAGAGTGGTGATCGGCACTTCCGTCCATACAATGCTTCATACGGTGCTGCTTTTATACTGCTATGGTAACTGTTATTATAGGAAAATTCAACGAGTGGGAGATGTTGATCCCAATTTCCCTTAAAATCCAGTACGCATTCACGAAGCAAATCCTCCAGGGTTTGGATGGTCCTCTCAGACTGACCATCGGTCTGAGGGTGGTAAGCTGTGCTTAGATTAATACGCGTTCCCAGCGCTTCTTGCACAGCTTGCCAAAGCTTGGAGGTGAAATGGCTATCCCGATCGGAGATGATTGAGATGGGTATCCCATGACGAGACACAATTTCATTTATATAAATCTGCGCAAGTCTCTCTGTGTTATAGTTATTTCTAATCGGAATAAAATGTGCCGATTTGGTTAATCAATCAACGACTACTCAAATTGCATCATGTCCTCGGGACGTCTTGGGGAGATGTGTCAAAAAATCCATCGTGATCTGCTCCCACTTCCATTCAGGAATTTCCGGTTGTTGTAACATTCCCGAGGGTTTCTGGTGCTCCGCCTTAACCCTCGCACACGTCGTACACTTGCCGACGTATGTGGCTATATCCTTTTTCATACCCGGCCACCAGTAGAACTCCTTCACATCCTTGTACATCTTATCCGATCCCGGATGTATGGAATATTTTGATTTATGCGCTTCGTCCATGATTAGTTCACGAAGGTCAAGGAGGGTCGGGATCCAAATCCGATTTTTGAAATAGAGAATTTCGTCCACGCGCTGTTCGAAATTCTTCTCGTTACCGTAAAGTCCTTCTTTTTCCAATTGGTCCTCTTTCAACGCCTCGCGTTGAGCGTCTCGAATCAAATCCGAAAGGTTCGACTGGACTATCATCCCCAACGCTCGCACTCACAATGGTTTAACCCGATCCTTCCTACTCAAGGCATCGGCTACGACGTTAGCTTTGCCGGGGTGATAACGGATGTCACAGTCATAGTCGCTTAATAACTCGACCCATCTTCGTTGCCTCATATTCAGTTCTTTCTGATCGAATATGTGTTGCAAACTTTTATGATCGGTGAAGATGGTGCACTTTGTACCATAGAGATAATGTCTCCAGATTTTAAGTGCGAAGATAACTGCTCCCAGTTCTAAGTCATGAGTAGTGTAATTTTTCTCGTGTATTTTTAACTGTCGAGAAGCATAGGCTATAACCTTATTATTTTGCATTAACACGCATCCTAGCCCTCTCCGGGATGCGTCACAATACACAACAAAACCATCGTCTCCGTCGGGGAGACTTAAGATTGGCGCTTGGCACAGTCTTTGTTTTAGCGTTTGAAACGCCGTTTCCTGCTCTTCACCCCATTCATACTTTCGATCCTTTTGGGTCAGAAGGGTTAAAGGTTGGGCAATGCTGGAAAAGTTCTCTATAAATCGACGATAATATCCAGCTAAGCCTAAGAATTGGCGGATTTCCTTTGGCAATTTAGGCGCTTGCCAATTCTTAACTGCTTCAACCTTACTTGGATCAACGTGTATTCCTTGATGGTTTATAACGTGACCAAGGAATTGCACTTCTTGTAACCATAAGTTACACTTGGAGAATTTTGCATACAACTTCTCCTGATTTAGAAGCTCTAAAATTAATCTTAAGTGTTGCTCGTGCTCTTCTTTCCTCTTCGAGTATATCAAAATATCGTCAATAAACACGATGACGAATTTATCGAGGTAGGGTTTACAGACTCGATTCATGAGATCCATGAACACTGCTGGCGCATTTGTTAGCCCGAAAGGCATAACTAAAAACTCGTAATGGCCGTAGCGAGTCCGGAATGCGGTTTTTGGGATATCCTCCTCCTGAATTCTAACCTGATGGTATCCCGATCTAAGATCAATTTTTGAGAAATAGCTCGCACCTTGCAGTTGGTCGAACAGGTCATCAATTCGAGGGAGAGGATACCTATTTTTGATTGTCAACTTGTTCAATTCCCTGTAATCAACGCACATTCTAAGGCTTCCGTCCTTCTTTTTCACGAATAGTACCGGTGCACCCCACGGGGAATAACTAGGACGTATAAATCCTTTATCCAACAATTCTTGCAATTGGTTGGATAATTCTTGCATCTCTGATGGTGCAAGTCGGTAGGGTGCCTTAGCAACAGGGCCAGCTTGAGGTAATAGATCGATTCTGAATTCGACCTGTCGGGTTGGCGGTAATCCAGGAAGTTCTTCTGGGAAGACTTGTGAAAATTCGCTTACCACTGGAATATCATCCACCTGTTTCTCCTCAGAATCAGTGGCCGTCAAGCTTGCTAGATACGCCACGCATCCTTGGCGTATGTATTTTAACACCTTGATGTGGGATATAAATGGTATCATGGTGCCTGACTTTTCTCCTTGCACTAATATCTCTTCGTCATCCGACACCCGGATCTTGACGATTTTCTTTTCACAGTTTATTTCTACTTTGTTACGTGCTAACCAATCCATTCCCACTATCACGTCAAAACTACCCAATTCTACCGGTAACAAGTCAATCGTAAGGGATTGATCGTTCAGAATAAAAGGGCAATTCCGAACTATCTGATTAACTATCATGGTTTTACCGTTAGCGACTTCTACGGTGTAAGGTTCTATGGTTTCACCAATTGGGAGGTTTGCTATCGACAGGAATCTAACGGAGACAAAACTTCTATCGGCGCCCGTATCAAATAATACAGAAGCGTAATGATCAGAGACGAGGAATGTACCTGTCACTACACTGGGGTCCTGGCGTGCTTCTTTCGCCCCCATCACAAATGCTCGGCCTCGCGCCGGATTGGACGACGATGCCTGACCCGCGGTTTTCCGCCCATTTCCTCCCTGGTTCAGCTTCGGACAGTTTCTCTTGAAGTGATCTGTGCTGCCGCATTCGTAGCAAGCACGGCTGGTGGTCACCATTTGGTTTCCTTGCGGGTTTTGTTGTCGGGCTGGTTGGGTCCTAAATGGCTGCGCACGGATAGGTTGCGGTTGTCGGTTCAGGTTGTTCAGGTTTGTCCTACAACTCGGTGCGTAGTGCCCAATCCTGCCGCACCGGTGGCACACCACCTCTTTGCACATACCACCATGGTGGTAACCGCATTTCCCACACTTAGGAAACGTTCCCTTCTGTGGTTCTTGCCTTCCGCCTGAACTAGTCATGGCGTAGTTTTGGGCAGTGGGCCTAGCACGTTTATTTTGCTGCTTTTCCTGGATCCTATGGTCATGTGTACCCCGCTTTCCCCCAGCGGACTCTCCCGCCACCTTCAGTGACCCGCTCCTTACGAAATCATACGTGACGATACCAGCTTGCGTCACCGCACCCTCATACGTCTGGTGTCCCCCAGAATTGACTATACTCCTTACAACTGGAGTTAGCCCCCAAATATAACACTCAACCCTCTTCGACTCTGGGGTGACCAACCATGGTACCAATCGTGACAACTCATTAAACCGGTTCGTATAACCCAAATGGTCTGCCCCCTGCATCTCCAGGTTCCACAATTCATTCTCTAATTTTTGCAATTCGTTTTTCGGGCAGAAATGTTCCAGTACAAGAGCCTTGAGCTCTGTCCAGGTCATGCGGTTTGTCGCCGCCTGACCCCGGGTCTGCACTATCGTGTTCCACCATGTCAAGGCATGGTCCGTGAATGTGCAGGTAGCATACTTATCAACACAATCCTCGGGGCAGTTGCTGATATTCACAACGGATTCTATTTTCTCCATCCACTTAACTAACCCATTTGGTCCTTCAGACCCGCTAAACTCTAGAGGTTTGCACAACATAAAGTCTTTGATCGAACATCCACTGGATGCACGAATTGGTTCAGTACGGTTCGTCTCTACCGTAGGTATAGGGCCATTACTGTCTGTAACGACCACCCTAGGCGGTGCGTCATTACTCGGAATCGTGTTATCATTCTGTGGAGGATTAACATTTTGTTCCCCGTCATTATTGGTGGTCGTTTGATTGCTCGGAGGGGCTGGATTGGTCGAATTGTTAATACTGGCGGCGATGCGCGATACTATATCCGGTATCGCCGCCTCTAACTGTTGAGCAATCAAACGGCTCACGTCCACTTCCGATAATTGGGCCGAACGTTTTGGTGCCATTCTACACAACATCAAGAAAATATATATAATTAATACAAGTTCCAATCATAAAACACAACAAACATTCCATTCATTAGTAAACATTAGTACATATTACATCCATATCAGTTCACATACGTTTCCTGTCATCCTTACATAAGTTAAGTTTTCTTACATAGGGCCTATGTCGGCATCATCTCGACATAACCCACAATGGGTCAGTGCTTGAATGATACCCAAAAGTATCTATAACGATATGCCCCAAAAGAGACCCCCCTAAGGGCCAGTGGTTGTATTATAACTACCCAAGATTCACTCTATGTTAGCATCACCACTAACTGCTTACATAGAGTATCAAAAAGCGGTCCCTGTCTACTCCCATCCTAACACAACTAAACACGGTGGTATACCAAACCCACCAACACCGCCACCAACACCACCATCACAGCTAGCATAACCCGGATCCGTGTCTCCATCTGGCCGATCATCCACTGGGAGTATGAGCACTCCCTCTTCAGCTGCGAAATTGCATACTGGTGGTCCAGTATGCAATCCCCTAGGTACATCCGCCTCTGTACCCCCACCGTCAAGGCGGCGGAGTGCTCATTCACCTGTTCGGTGAGCACTCGTAGCCACGCCGCCGCGTCCCTCTCCTGCCTGGGGAGACCCCACACAGGTGGAGCCACAGGCTCGGGCTGGGAGCGGGAGGACTCGCCCCTGCTGGTAGCAGGTCTGGGTGGGGGCGAGGTAGGTGGGACCTGCGGAACACTGATCCGCGCCGTGAGGCGGGGTCCGAATCCGGGAGGGATAGGGACGGCCTGTGGTGCGGGTGGGGTAGGAGATCTAGCAATCCTGGCAGGGGAGGACTGGCTAGAGCTCCTAACACTAGCCTCGCTAGGCTCAGAGCTGGATGATACGGGGAGGCTCCCAGAGTTCCCGGAGCTGACCTCCTCCGGGTCCTCCTCCATCGATGCACTAGGTGTTCTTGACATTCTAACCTGCACACAAGTTAACAAACATATAGTTCTTTCCATAGTGTAAATCGTAATCAAATTAATATACACTTACTTATACAACTCGACCACACACAATATTATCATATATTTGCACATATGTTGCCAATTTTACCTATTAAAGTCCCCCGTGACTTCCTCTGAATTCCCTCGTGCGGACAAGTCTGTTATTATGTTCTGGACCATAATAACTCACTTGTCCATCCAAGTTCATCCAGACCTCGTCACAATAAATTATTAGTTGATATTCAGATCCTATAATACTTGAGCTACTGGTTATATTTTAGGTATCTTTTAAAGACATCCTAATTCTTTATAACCAATGGCTCTGATACCAAGTTCTGTAACACCCCGTAACCACAGCGGAAACGTACACGGGATGCAACAGACACATCTGATATCAACAGCATTGCTTATAAAGAAAACACCACTACATTAATTTAAACGAATTACATTGTTCCGAGTTTCGTTACTATCTAGGTGTTATCACATAAGTTTTACCGATAGTACATTAACATATTTAATGCAAAATATAGATCCTTAATCTTCCACAAAATAGCACACATCATCAAGCACGTATCATTCATTCCAATTTGGGTGTACCTAGAAAGCATGTAAAGAAAACGGGTCAACTACGAATAGTTGGTGAGTTTCACTAATTTAAATAAACCATGACAAATCATTTTAATAATCATAAATTAATGATGTAATTATGCTGAGCCTATAAGTGAAAACTCTGTTAACCCGGAAACACATTTAATAACCTCTGGGACACTGTTAACCCAGAAACACATTTAATAACCTCTGGGGACACTGTTAACCCAGAAATACATTTAATAACCTCTGGGGACACTGTTAACCCAGAAATACATTTAATAGCCTCTGGGAACACTGTTAACCCAGAAATACATTTAATAACCTCTGGGGACACTGTTAACCCAGAACACTGTTTCGGGCCTTACAATATTAGCAACTCAGACAATTACCATCTTAATACATTACCGTACGATTCCCGTAAAATAAACATTATATAAATACATTCATTTCCATGCGATCGGCATGTACTTAAACACTTTGATAAAAACATGCTTTCCGCCCCGGGAAAATATTTAAAACAGTTCAATAAAAAGGGGCTCGTGAAACTCACCTTTTTGGTGAGCAGAGATGTGGTACTGACACGGCTACCTGTCCGGATCTGTAATACGATCCCTAAGTCGTTACTACAGAATTTCTATTAATATAACTTAATTTCGTGTTAACCGGTACGTCCGGGGACACTGTTAACCCAGTACCGTACACGATCCGGGGACAATGTTAACCCCGATACACTTCTCAGGACTTAGATTGTGATATCACTTAGAGTTCTTTAGTCCAAAACTACTCTTAGTTTGTTTTCTCGTTTTGCGTGCCTAGCACGGTTATTCGTCTTTATGTTTTCAAAAACGAGTTTGGCCACATACGGCCCGAAAATAGTTGTTATTGATATTTTAATTAAAGTGGTGAAATTAGATCTCGGTTTAGACACCCCGTTTGGCCGCGGGGCCCGTTTCCGTCTTTAATATACCGGAAACGACTAAATCGGGTAAAATTACCCAAATCATCCGAATTACTTTCGGATGACTTATTTTTACTTGATTAACTTAGTTTCATGAAAATAGTCCATTTTTAGGGTTTTTACACACCAGTCAGTTCGCTTAGGCGAACTTTGCCGGTTTACGCGTTTTAAGCTTTAAAAGTTTGTTTTTATGTTCTATTTAGCACAAATAATTATCCGTTTGGTCTCGGATCTTGAAATTTTGCACAAATCAGTTTTTGACAGTAAGGAATTTTATAAAAATATTTCCAGAATTAATTTTTATATTTAACATTTATTTATCTATTTTTAAACGTCATTTAAACACCAAATATGTCGAAAATACCAAACGACCTTAGAAAAATCCCAAATTTTTCTGGGATGACTCTTGTCATCCACATAGTTCCCAGTAATTTTTACAGAACCAAAAACTCATTTTTCAAGCTATTTTTACCAAAACCGAGCTAGAAAACCCTAGATCTCGTTTTACCGGAAAGCCTACTTAGACTTCTCCAATGGACCTGAAATTTTGTCTGTGACTTTTATATGTTATAAAAAGCTTATCAAAATTTTTCCAGAATTCTTCATGATGTTTAGCTATTTTTCACCATTTTTAGCCAAAACCAAGCATTAAATTCACCAAATATTCATCCTCTATCCAAAAATTACCAAAATTTCACAGATCTCATATTTTCATGTGTAGATCATCTCCGTGAAATTTCATGACTCAACTCTAAGTGTACGACAATCTGTCCAAATATTACAAATCATACGAAAAACCAAACTACCTTGTGTTTCTAGCTTTAGATCGCAAAGATCTTGATTTCTAGCCTTTGCTAGCAACTAGATACAACACCTACAAGCACAACAACACCACACCAAGCAAGTTATACCCACAATCAAGCCATTTCTTTCATAGTTTCGGTTAAGACATCAAAACAAATATTTTAACCGTAAAAATTCGTTTTTGACTCTTTTAAATCCTTTCTTGGACCAAGATCCTTTGTATTACTTGTATACATCACTTGATCACGCAAGAATCGGTTTCATCTCGGGTTTTCACCCATTTTTCACTTGAAACTTCATTCTCTTGCAAACAACTTAAGATCATGGAATCAAAACTATGAATCAACCATTAAAACCATGTTTTTACCTTATGATTCTTGCTAAAAAACAAGGATTTGGATGAATGTTGAAGTGTGTTGAGAGGATTGTGGAGTTGGGAGCTTAGAAAAAAGAAAAATGAAATGTGTGTGTGTGATCCATGGACCGATCAGTCCATGTATGTGTGGGGGGGCCCACATCTCAAACCATGGCCACACATTTGGATTGTGTAATCCGGATAATGTTGTGGATAATCTGTTTCAGTTCGTTTTTCTGTTAAACACTTAATTCGGCTTAAAACGAGGCTAAAACGGTCGTTTTTCGGCTTAAAAATAAAATTTATATAAAACCGATTTAAAATCTTTAAAAACTTAAACCATGACATTTATTGACTCAACACATCATATTGTCGGTCATTGTGCATCTTTTTCGGCTTGATCGATCGTCTCTTGCTTGGTTTGATGTTAAAGGTTTCGTTTAACGTACCGACGTACTAATAAATCGAAATTCTTTTTCTGTGCTATAAGTCACTTATCCCGAAGCCTTAATACTTCGTACACATCACTAAACGTTATATATTTCGTCTATAACGTAATCCTCGATTCGTTCGGGTTTCAATAACCGTTCATCGATTAATCGTAATTTCAATATGACTAGCTGTACATTAGAGTATAATTCGTACTGTGAATCTTATATACTCATATAAACACATTATAATTCATATATTCGGTATTAAATAACACGTAAATAGTATATTCCGGCTAGGGTATACCTGAATTTGCCGGAATCGTTACAGGTTATAATTCATGAGGTGTTACTGTTTGGTGATCAATCTGATTACCCTACAAAGTATTCTACCGAAGCCATTGCTAATATTGTACAAAGAATGGGAGACGAGAGAACCTACCCTCCAGCCATTTAGAAGTTGTTTCATCCTTACTGGAGGTTCTTGATTCACACTTTCTTCAAGTGTGTCTCGGGATGAAAAGGAGGTTCTGATGAGATTAGCCTTACTCAGATGTCTGTGGTTGTTGCTTTGATCATGGATTCGAACTACAGTTATTCCAAGTCGTGTTCGATGAAATGATAGGTAGTTTGAAAGGCAAGAAGAAGGAGATGTTCTTAATGCACCTGAGGTTTCTAAAGGTGATTTTTGACTCTCATTATGCTGACCTGATTAAATATACAGAGACGCTCGACTTGAAGGCTATGGGTCCTAATACTTTTGGGTTGATGAAACAATCGCGAAAAGGAGCTAAAGTGGTCTATTAGGGACTTCATCAGCTGGTTAAGTTTGGAAGATTTGCTGAGACAGAGGTTGTTGTTGTTGCTGTTAGTGCCTCTGTTGTTGAGGAACATGTGATTCTTGCTCAAAGGCCCACAACTGCCTTTGAGACAATTTCTGATGATGATGAGCCTGATAGTTCTCCACCATAACATGTGGAGACTGAACACCAGGTATAATAGTCTGTACCTACTGCTGAACAAGTGAATGAATTTGATGCCTTAAAAGAGAGGCTACAGTCGACTACATTGAAGCCTCCTCAGTCAGTCACTGTAACACATAATGAAGATGATGCTGAAGAATAGCCAGCCACCGATCTTATTCCACGTAAACGACGAGAGAAAGATCCTAGAATGGGTGTGCTAGCTAGTGATCTTACACCAACCATTCAACCAACTATTACTGAGCATGTTAAGTTGAAGCTCAACTTGAACAAGGTCCATCTACTTCTGCCCAACAAACTCAAGATCATATCTTTGATGATATCACGTAACAGTTTGAATTCGAGGAACATATTCAATCCACCAATGAACCATCAGGATTGTCTGACCCAATTGGTCAAGAAAGTTTAAGTGTTGCTTACAAGATTTCCCATATCCTGGCTATTTAAGACAAATTCCTACAAATAAAGGCAAAGGGATTACTCTAGAATCCGAACCAGTTGACGTACAATCGTCAAAAAGCTGAGTTTTTAAGCTCGAACGGGACTCGATGGTGAAGGCTATAAGGATTCAAGAACCTGACTAGTAACACTGACAAAGATTTAAAGATTCAGAAGTTACAGGCAAACATGGGTGGCCTTATTGCATTATACTTGGATCTCCAACAAAAGCTTATCCAAAATTTTGGAGATGGATTCAAAAGTGCTGATGACAGTGGTGAGAAGACAGTTGGTGATAATTAAGGTAGCGGTTCCATCATGCGCCCTACTTCAAACATTGATACCTCTGTGTCACTGGAAAAATACTTGGCCGCTCTTCTAAAGACAGCTGAGCAAGTAGAAAGGATACAAAGAAAGATGTTGATACGAAAGAACTTCAATCAGAATGTTGAGTCTTCTGATCATCCAAAGAAATTTATGGTAAAACTCAAGAAAAGTTTTTCTGACAAGTATGACGATTGCTCAAGGATTGTCTCGTAGTGTTAAGATAATGATAAAGAGAAGTGGTGGGTCAAGCGAAATTCGGGAACACAGAATATTACATGAAAATGAAGGACTTTGGTTCTGGGACAAAGGTTGACTTGAGTGATCTGATAAATGTTCCCTTTCACAACCCGAACAATGATTCAAAGGCATTTAACTTCTGGAATCATTTAAAGAATGAGGTTGAAAGAGGATTTCCATATATGCCTACTGCAGAGTCATTTCTCAAGAAAGCAAAGGGGGTGCGTGATCCTTATACAAACAAGGTGATGATGAATGTGATGTCGCATCCAACATCGAAGGTGACATCAATTCCAATTGGCAAGAAATTTCCTGAGGTGGCTCTTGATGAAACGACTACTGTCATTATAAGGCTGAACAAAGGACAGTATCGTATTGTTAATCCAAGGGATTTACTGAAGTTTGGTGAAAGGGATATAAAGACCCTTAGCGGCTTTCAAATCACTGCTGAACCACTTTACGTGTAACAACTCGGGATTTCATATAACGTATTAAATACCAAGACCCGACCCGTTTTCGTTTTCCCGAAAATTTTAATCTATAAATAGTTAGCAATTTATATTATAATTATCTTTTCTCTATTTATTATATAAACTTTGTTAAATGAACAATAATTACCCTAAACCTTAGTTTTACCCTAATATATATCCATCTTTAAAGTTGAGGTACCTTTTTGCAAATCTGCATAAAAATATATATTATATTATTATGTTGTAAACAATCTCATAACCAGAACCCGTGAACCATGACTCGTATACGCATTTTCTTTATTGAGCAAAAATTCTCGTCGTATTTTTGGAATTAATTAGTGTAAATCGTGCATATTGCTAAAACAAACCTTCACCGACATACAAATTAGATTAGAAGATCCGATTTTGATCTTGTTTACTCAATAACGAACCTGTCATATATTCCATTGCTAATATACCATCTAGAGCTTACAAAAACTTAATAAAACCTGTATGCACAACCTTATGGGCCTCGCGAGTTAAACCCATAAGATGAATTGTGTTCTCGGGCCTACGGGTGATGTTCTAAATCGCATCTAGGGCCGATGGGTTGAGTCCTTGTTTGCCTTCAATACGTAACATTAGAAGGTAATTAATTTATGATACCAGTTCGTTTTAGTCTCTATTGCATTAGCCCTATGATTAGTTAAACTAAAATACAACGGTTAAGCGATTAATGAATTAGAGTTCTTCGGATTTGGGGGTTATTTGGGACTGTTGTATATAACAAACTTTTCCGACTCTTAAACTAACTAGACACGCCAGCCCAGTGGCTGGTGTGTGTGTGGTTAATATGTTAAACCGGCCAGGGGCGTGGGTTCGAGCCCCCTGGACGCGGTTGTGGTTTTTATTTTTATTTTTTTAAGGATTTTAAAGTTTTATAAAACAGTTATAATTATTATAAAATATAAAACAAACATTATTTATTCAAACCGTCTTAGAGTTACGTTTCTTGTCAAATAAATCTTGTTAAAAGCTTTTGTAAATGTATATATATTAATAATAAACCTTATTTAAAACCCGACATTATTGATGGTTTCTCATCGTTGAACGCACTTATGCATGCTTATATAATACATCTATTATTCTTTAAATAAAAACATAATGAACATGTTAAACATGTCATCTATATTTATATCATTAATTTTCGTTAAAGGTTCCAAAATATGTGTTTGGTTATCATTCTTCATTTAAAAGCGATTGTGTTATAATTCTTTATTTAAAGTATATATTTATACTTAAGTTATAATTATTCAAATATTATATCTTAGATTATATCTAATTAGATTATTTTACATAATTTGTATATTTAATTATTTATTTATTTATATATTTTATATCTTAATTCTTAAAATTATTTAAGTAAATGGTATTTTATAAATAATAATAATTAATCATCTTATAAATATATGACAAACAATAATATTAGATTTTGCAATAATAATAACAATAGAAACCCATCACTCAATCCATAATATTATCATCCCAATCATCACTCAAATCACACCGAAATCTTAATTCATCAGATCATGTTATATCATTTATAATTAATTAAATATTATATTATCTAACTAGGAATCCATGACCGTATATCCTGAAGGATTCATCTCTCTCACATCATCACTTATGTTTTATTCATCCGATCAGGTGAGTAACTCATTCCTCTTTTTACTTATTTTAAATCCTTTTGGGAACATATGCGTATTTACAGTCTTTATCTATTATCTAGTATTCAAAACAGCAACTGTTTAATCCTTGTGTGTATATCAGTTTATGCCTAACTTGCTATTTGCTTACTTTCTTTAATTGAATACATTTTGGAGAGCTCCAACATATTTACATTATTGTATGATCATGCGACAGCCGTAGTGGCCGGCATCCGACGTATTGACAATGGTTTCACCGACCTCTCAATCTTAGTAACCAATGCCCATTCGCATGGCAACGGTTTAGCCCCTTCTTTATGGTTTGGTTGATTGTTTATATGCTATGGTTTAACTGTTTATTCTCACAGGAACAGTTTGCATCTTTCTTTATTTATTATATATTATTACTGTCGTGTCTTAAACTGGTGTTTTACTCACTCAACATGTGTTGTTAACAAAAATATATTTTATACACATTTGCAGGTTATCAGCTTGGTTGTTTAGCAAGATGATCACGTAGTGATGCCCTTTTAGGATACAAACTTAATTGATCATTGTTGTAATTTCTTTATACTTGATGTACTTAACTGTAATTGTTTTATTTAAATAAATTAAATAGATATTGTCATTTATCAATGTGCATGATAGTACCTTGAGAGCTGTGAGCAATCAGCTCATGCCCCGGCATTTCCGCCTTAGGTTGGGGTGTGACATTACGAGCCAGCTACTAAGGAATATACTTGAATGGTGGGATCTATTATACATACAGATTTATGGGTGGGCGCTTACAAGAATTTTGATGCTGACATACTTGAGCACGAGTGATGATCAAGTGGTAAACCAAGGGGGAGAATGTTGGGCTACATTTAATGTTTTACGATTAAGTTACTCGACTTAGTTTTTGGGCTACACTATGTAAACCGAAATCAAGGATTTCGATCGGCTTATTATGTAATTGGGCTTAGATTTTGGCGTTGCGTGTATATATAGCATATGTAGATGGTTGTGGGTGGGTTGGTCAGACGAAAACAGATAGAGAGAGACGAGGTAGAGAGATAGTGATTACTTGTAATTGTTATCGAAGGGCATAAGCACCCGAAGTTATAAACGCGTATCTTGAAGCATTACTGTGTTTATCGTGTTTATTTTCATTGTCTTGAATCGGTTTATAGTTAGATTCTGCCTAACAACGAATACACTTGATATCACATTGAAAGATCTTTACATAGGACTTACAAAAGGATAATTGCAAAATAACCATGTACCTTAATAAACTAAATCACATATTTAATATAATCATCAAATAAAACAAAGCTTCTTCATAGAAATTAGCCGGTAAATGGAATTTTAACTCATAATGAGAATGGTTAAGAACATCAAAAGAGATGAAGATGAAAAACACATATTAAACTAGAACAATCTAACCAAATATAGATGAATATTCCTTCTTTAATGATGATGGATGATAATGATGATGATTATGGATGTTGGTGGCCTCCAAGCCTTCAAACTCTCCACGAGATCTTCAATATGAGTTTAATATGGGTGTTTTTATAAGTGAACCCCGTATAGAATTCTTATTCAAGCACACGTAATGAATGCAACATGCTCCAATATTTATAGGCAATCTGTAACACCAGGCACGCCCCCATGCTCCATGAAGCATGACCCCGTGCTCCATGAGCCACGCCCCCGTGTCAAGGAGTCCACTCACATGTAATGCTCTGTCAGATCTTACATGCTGACTCGCCACAGGAGCGTGCCTCATGAGGCACGGCCCCGTGTTTTTGGGTGCATGTTATATTTTCTTTTGTCTTTTCTGAATGGTGACCTCGGCCCAATGTTCTCGAAGCACGGCCCCGTGTCCAGCTGTCCAGTATTTTCTTGTAAATTTTTGTCTTTTCTTGCACAGGAAATCATGGGGGTGTTTTGCTTATTTCTTGGGTTTTCTTTGATTTTTCTTTGTCTTTTCATTCATTTCTTCGTTTGAAGCTTGGATTCACCTGAAAATACATTTTAATATGATAAGTAGTTGTTTGAACTATATTATACAATAGAAGTTGCAGCTTTTAGAGATTATTTGATGCTAAAAAGATGTATATTTTTATATACATCAACCACCATATCAAACACAATCATTCATATCTTCTCACAATTCACTACTCCAATTCCCCTAATCTGCAAAACCCTAACCAAAACTCCCCAAATTCTTCAAATATGTGGTAAATTGGGATGGGAAAAGCATGTGTAAAGCCATAAAAACCATCAACATCTTCGCCGACAAGGAGAGTTTAGTTTGATAGAAATTGAGTTCTTTGGTGGGAACTATGTTGGCTACAAGAATAATTATTATAAACATGAAGTAGAAATTAATAAGTTGTGTCGCCGCCGTACTCCATTTGATGTTTGCCGGAGATGAATGAGGAGAATATGATTGAGAATGAAAGATTCCATGATGATCTTCTTCTTTTTTTTTAATCTTAAACGGATTTTTCTTCTATCTAATTCTAAAAAACTCAAAAAGGATTTCAATAATTATGTGAAGTTGGGGAGTTTAATTAAAAAAGAAATAAAAAAGAAAATAATGAAATTACCAAATTACCCTTGACGTAATCGATAAAATAGACGGGATTAGAAAAAATGTACTAAAAATGCAAGTTTTTTGAAACTGAGGAAGCCATTTGTACAAAATAAAGAATAGGTACTGAAGTTATGTAATTGATCAAACTACATGTACTAAAATAACACTTAACTCAAGATAAATAATTGTTAATCCAAAGACAGAAGCCACAAATTAAATTGATTTTGTTATGATGAACAGACTATATCCACGAATTTGCATATAAGTTCTAATTTTAATTTCAATTTAGAAGAGATAATGGTCATAAATAATTTTGCAGACTACGATTAAATTTGCAGGCCATGAAGAAGAAACAGAGACCCAACAAATGCTCAAATTTAGTTACCGCTCAAATCAATAGATATGAATTAACACTCAAATCCAATTACACTCACATCTGTTCTTTAATTGATTGGCGCTCAAATTTCAGTTACGCCCAATTCATATCACACTTAGAATCGTTCATTCAAATTGCAAATAATCTAATTTCTTTTCTAAATCCAAATTGAACATACAGTAATGTTTGATGTTTGCTATCTCCAATTGATTAATTAGTCAAATTCACAAGCTTCAATTAGTCCAATTAATCAATTAGATTTATCGCATCCAAATCTGAACTGATTCGCCTCCATGATCATTGACTTATTTGCATTGGTTAATTGAAGATTAAAATAGACTGATTTAGGAGGCGCAAATGTTTAACTAGGACGAAAAGAATTCAATTAATTTACATTTTTGTCACCGCGTTTATTTTGCAATTGATGTTTTGTAAAACACACTAGTTTTCCATCCTATTTATCATTGTTTTAATCGCTTATTTATCTAATATTTAATGTTTTTAACTTGTTTTAGTATGATCTTACATTAATATGTAAGGTTACGGGTTTAAAGAGAAAGAAACCGAGCTTTTAAAGAGATTTAGAGGCCTTTTATGCACTCTTATTGAAGAATCAAGTTAAAGGCCCGACCCATATGCATTTTGTGGAGCCCATATGTGTTATAATGTAATAAACATAAAAAAAAACCCTAACCAGCCCCTAAATCCCGAAATCAGCAGCAACTCACAAGGAAGAAATAAGAGAAAACTAAAAAACCCTTATCTTGGTGAAGAGTTCCGATCGCAGCCAACAACAGGAAAAGAAGAGAAGTTTAGCAGCTGAGTTTACATGTATTATCAAGAGTTTTAGCATCAAAAGAGCAGCCATTAACATCACATAACATCTCCATATACTTTGGTTTGTTTTATGGTTTATATTTACATTGTTTTTGGTCATAGAAATTGGTTTATTTTGCAATTGAGTTAAGGATTGAGTTGTTATTGATCATACTTGATTTTGGATTGAATTCTCTTATGATTTGGATGAGTATTATGATGTTTATTATGAGAGATAGCTGCTGTCCAAAAATTATGTTTGGCTAAACTTCTTAGTTCTACCTAGGTTTGATGATTATTGTTCGATTTTGATGAGTTGAATGGATTGTTTGGTTGACTTGAATTGCTATTGAAAGCTTGGTTTAATGATGAATTAGGTTATGTTTAGTGGATGCCATATTATTGATATTATCTCATAACCTCGTTCTTCGATTAACTGAACTGGTTTTGATTGATAGTTGCATATTCAAGTTTTTATTTTGTGTTTTGTAGGTTCCCAGCCGGATCTACACGGAAGTATTTCGTACTACTTAGGTGCGGAATCCCTACGTAAGACGATACGAGTGTTCGATGTGATATACGTTAAAACCGAGCACAAATACACGTTACAATACTCAAAAGACACATTTTATTACAACACTTTAACACGTGATCTACTAATCATAATTACACGTTCTGCCAAAAACTTATCAAACACAAGCCGTAGCCAAGGCTTATAAAGCCTTCGACAACTTCGCCTAACAGACTAGGCGAAGTTGACAATAACTTCGATTGTCCACAAGTTCGCTTATATCAGGCGAACTTGTGAGACAAGTTATCTAAAACATCAAAACAAAACAAACTAACACGATTACAGACACCAGATACTGAACTATTGACATCATGCACCAACAGACTCCCCCTTGGCAGTAGCTTCATATCTCTATCTTCAATCACTTGTCTTGTAATCCCAAAATCTTGTCTCTCCCGTCTTCAAGCATGAACTCCCTGTCTTACACAGACAGAGACAACTCTCTGGTATTTCTTGGCTTCTTCTTTCCATGCAGGAATATAGAATATCTTTTTCTCGTTCAGCACCTGCAAGTCAGCTTGAGACAAATTCACCAAGTGCATAGGATCATACACTCTCAGCACCTCTTGTTCATCCTCATCCTCCACAACCGCTTCAGCCGTTTGACTGTCAACATACCACCATTTCAGATCCTTTAGGACATCCTTGGGCATTTGTTTCATCGGCACTTCTTTTAAACACCGGATAGGCTTATACTTCATTACCATCCAAGGTTTGCCATAAGCTCTCATACCTCTGTCTTTATCTTCAACGAGCTTCCCTTTATGCGGTTTTAACAACTCGAACTTTTTATCTTTTATACTTTCTTTCCAAACGATCTTCCCAATAATCCTAGCCATATTATCATCACTCCTGTTTATCAACCCCAACTTGGCTAAATCCTTCACCTCACACTCCGGCAAGGTATTCAATGATCTCAACAACCTTTTGAAGTACTGAACTCCGTCAAAACGTTTAATCACAAACAGCTTCAACTGGTCATCATATAACCAGCATATAATCCCCTTCTTCGATTCAGCATACCCTTTGATAATATAACTCTTCTTAAACATAGTTGGAACCGCTGGTTTCTTTGTCTTTACGAACCATTGAGCGTAGCCTTCTTTCCATCTCGGCTGCTCTTCCCATTCAGTCTCGTCACTTCCCATATCATGACCCACATTTGTCTTATCAACTTCCGGAATCTCATGCTCAACATTATCCTCCACAATCTCTCCCTCTTCAACCTCACTGTCAATCACAATCTCGGCTGCTATCTTCTCAATCTCTTCAACCGGTAACACATCGTCGTCACCCACAGTATCATCTTCCAACATCTCCTCATCATCCACTACCACCACATCATCACCCCCTGATCCACCTGTTGCACCAGCTGACTCCCCCTGAGATGTGGAAGTCCTAGGAGCTTGTTCAGTTCTTGGCAACTCACCACCTGCATCTTAAAATGCATTGGGATCATCGTCTCTATCATTATTCTTCTTCGTCCTCAACTCATCTCCCTTGCAGCTCGTCTCCCCCTGAGATGCTAAGAACTGTTTTAAAGCATAAAAGGTTTACCGTGCTCAATCAGGAGGGACGACTGAATTTGATTTTCTGCAACAAGGCGCTGAATAGCGTGAGTCTGGATCAGGTTGATTCTTGACTGTTCTGCCACGACCCTCTCAAGAGATGCTATCCTGTCTGAGTCAGACAAAGTTGCATCAAAATCAAATCTCATATGAGAAATGTCTTGAGCATACGGTGGAGGGATTCCCAAGGTAGCCGGAACATCAGAAACAGGCAGAAAAGTAACCGCAGGTGGTATTGTAATAGATAACCCTGCAGTGGCAACCAGTGTCGACTCAACGAATCTTGCAACAACCTCCGATGGAGTAAGTGTAGGAGGTGGCAAGGAAACAATTTCTGGAGCCGAAAACTGAAAAGTAGTGGGAGGAATGCCAAAGGAAGATGATGTAGATATCACGGGAACATCCGAGGTGGCTGGTCCTGTCACAGCTAAGGATGTAGGGACCATAGTCATACCAGATAAAGCGGGTGGAGAGAAACGAACCACCCTCGAGCTTTCACCAGCTCCCGATCCTTTACCAGTTCTTACCCTTTTAGATCGACGAATCAACCGATCTAACTCCTCCTCAAAATTAGATTCACTGTCATCTGTATCTTTCTTTCTTTTTCCATGAATCCTTTCTTGGGCGACCAGTATCTGTCTTGCTTCAGCAACATCATCAGCTGAGGAGTCAGAGTTGCTTCTTTCAGAATCAGCTACAGACGTAGCTACCAACGACATTTCAACACCAGATACCTCTGCAACTGTAGGTTCCCAGCCGGATCTACACGGAAATATCTCGTTCTACGTAGGTGCGGAATCCCTACGTAAGACGATACGAGTGTAGAATCGATATACGTTAAACACAAGCAAACACACGTTACAATAAACAAAGAACACGTTGTATTGCAACTAATAACACGTGATATGTCAATCACCGATTACATGTACTGAAAAATTAATTACAAAACAAGCCGCAGCTAAGCTTTTATGGTTATCGACAACTTCGCCTAACATGTTAGGCGAAGTTGTTGATAACTTCGCCTGTTCCACAAGTTCGTTTATAAGAGGCGAACTTGTGAAACAAGTTAACAAAACATTAATACAAATCCAACTAACACAATTACAGACACTAGATACTGAACTACTGACATCATGCACCAACATACTCCCCCTTGGCAGTAGCTTCATATCTCATCTTCAATCACGTGTCTCGTAATCTCAAAAATCTCATATCTCCCGTCTTCAAGCATGAACGCCTTCTCGTACACAAACTGAAACTACTCTTTGGTATTTCTTGGCTTCTTCTTTCCAAGCAGGAATGTAAAATATCTTTTTCTCGTTCAGCACCTGCAACTCTGCTTGAGACAAATTCACTGAGTGCATAGGATCATACACTCTCATCAACTCTTGTTCATCTTCATCCTCCATCACTGCTTCAGCTGTTTCACTATCAACGTACCACCATTTCAGATCTTTGAGCACATCCTTGGGCATTTGTTTCATCGGTACTTCTTTTTGACACCGGATCGACTTATACTTCATTATCATCCAAGGCTTGCCATCAGCTCTCATGCCTCTGTCTTTATCTTCAACTAGCTTTCCTTTCTGCGGTTTCAACAATTCGAACTTTTTCTCCTTTATGCTTTCTTTCCAGATTATCTTCCCAATAATCCTAGCCATGTTATCATCACTCCTATTTATCAACCCCAACCTGGCTAAGTCCTTCACCTCACACTCAGGCAACGTATTCAACGACCTCAACAATCTCTTGAAATACTGAACCCCATCATAACGTTTAATCACAAAAAGTTTCAACTGTTCATCATATAACCAGCATATTATCCCCTTTTTCGATTCAGCATACACTTTGATGTTGTAACTTTTCTTGAATATAGTAGGGACCGCCGGTTTCTTAGTCTTTACGAACCACTGAGCGTAGCCTTCTTTTCATCTTGGCTGCTCCTCCCATTCAGTCTCATCATATTCCGTATTTTGACCCAGATCTGACTTTTCAACTGCCGGAATTTCATGCTCAATGTTCTCCTCCACAATCTCTCCTTCTTCAACATCATTGTCAATCACGATCTCAGCTCCTATCTTCTCGATCTCTTCCAATGGTAACACATCATCATCACACATAACGTCATCATCTAACACCTCCTCAGCATCCATAACCACCACATCATCATCCCCTGAACCGCCAGCTTCACTCGTTGACTCCCCCTGAGATGTGGAAGTCCCAAGAGCTTGTTCAGTTCTTGGCAACTCTCCACCCGCATCTTTCGATGCATTGGGATCATCGTCTCGATCGTTATGCTTCTTCGTCCTCAGCTCGTCACCCTTACAGCTCGTCTCCCCCTGAGATGCGAAGAACTATTTCAAGGCATCAAATATTTTACCATGCTCGATCAGGAGGGACGACTGAATTTGATTCTCCGCAACGAGGCGCTGAAGAGCATGAGTCTGGATTAGATTTACTCTTGATTGTTCTGCCACGACCCTTTCAAGCGCTGCTATCCTTTCCGAGTCGGATAAGGTTGCATCGAAATCAAACCTCATATGTGATATGTCTTGAGCGTACGGAGGAGGGATTCCCAATGTAACCGGCACCTCAGAAACAGGTGGAAACGTAACCGCAGGTGGTATCGTAACCGACAACACTGCAGTGGCGACAACCGTCGACTCAACAAACCTTGCTACGACCTCCAATGGAGTAAGAGATGGAGGTGGCAAAAACACAATCTCCGGAGCCGAGAGCTGGAATGTAGTGGGTGGTATGCCTAACGAAGATGAGGTAGTCACCACGGGAACATCCGTGGCACTTGGCCCAGTAACTGGCAATGATGTAGGGACTATAGTCATACCAGACAGTGCGGATGGAGAGAAACGAACCACCCTTGAGCTCTCACCAGCTCCCGAACCTGCACCTGCCCTTTCCCTTCTCGATCTTCGAACCAACCGATGTAAATCTTCTTCAAAATCCGAATCACTGTCATCGGTGTCTCTCTTTCTCTTCCCATGAATTCTTTCTTGAGAGATCAAAATCTGTCTAGCCTCAGCCACATCATCCTTCGAAGAATCAGAATCAGCCTCCGTCGTAGCTGCCATAGCCACATCCACACTAGTAACCCATGCAACCGAGACTTGTACATCTTCCTCAGGATCAACACGCTCCATATCAAAAAATCCTTTACCGCCAAACGCAGCTTCAAGGTCTACATTTTTCTCCGGTGCCACAACAGGAGCAGCAGGTAAAGTTTTGTCGGACCGGTGCGGGACACGGTTTCCCAACGATTCACGGGGCAACGTGTTAGAGTGCGGAATCCTCTAACACGGCGATTCGGTGGTGATCAACAACGCACGGTTACGATTCCTAAGAAGGTTTGACACCTAGGGACGGAGGAAAAGACCGACACGACGAAGATGGGCAGAGAGGATTTTCGGCAGTAGCAGGTTCGTGACTGTGTGTAATGTGTGCTCTCTCTCGTGAAATTTCCTAAGTTTCGTTTATATATCGTATACTGATTCGATCGAATGAGTATCTCATTCGATCGAATGAGTCCTGGTTCGATCGAATCAGTCACTGATTCGATCGAATCAGTTTCTTTTGACATTTTCAGTCCGTTAACTTGGTTTCACGATCGTTATTTTCATATCGAACCATCCTGATAGAACTGGGGACATACACATGACATTTCATGTCCTAACAAACTCCCCCTTGGAGCCAGTTCTATTTACTTATAATCAATCGAGTTCTCTTGCTCGATCGTAACTCCCCCTTGGAGTTATCTCACTCTCTCTTTTCTCAAAGCTAGTGGTGCGCACGTTGCATCCACGAACTCCTTTCTTCATGAAGTTCTCTCAAGATCAAATGGTTCAGTCAGTCAGACTTACCATAGGTTCCGCATATCCTGAGAAGCTTCGTTCCTACAGAACATATAGATCATAATACATTAGTAACAAATGGAAAAATATCAGGCTCAAACATCTTTGGGTTTTCTTGTCACTTCATTCTTTCTTTCATGCACAGCCTGTTGCACAGATGAACATTTAGCAACCTGCATGAAGTTTTCTTTCATTCCTACACACTGGATAAACATTTAGTAGGAACAGACAGGGATCAGACTACCTGTCACGATGATTTCTCATTAAAAAAAAACAGAATAAAATTAAAAAAAAATTAATTCAGAATAAAAATCTTTTTGTATGTTTTTTTTTTTTTTTATAATATTCAAACTGAAATAAACAACTGTACAAAAATTTAAAACACATTATTTTTGGTTGAGAAGGATCTATAATAAGAAATCATACAGACGTATATGACTATCTACTGAGACTTTTCGGGAATTTTTTTTTTTTTTTTTTTTTTTTTTTTTAACAGAATATACGAAGTTAAACAAGACATAATGAATATTCTTTTTGTGAGAAAGATCCGAACAGGAATCATACTAATTACGTGACTGTCACACAGATCCGTGTTTAGCTGTATTATGACATAAAGAAACAGGTTGTGAGCATGTAAATAACTTAAAATGGTTTTCATCGTTTCTGTGATACGAGTTAGGTTCAATTATGTCTCAAAATTTAAGTGGGTAACAACTCAGAGATTATGATGCCTCCTATCTATTCTCAAAGCGTATTTGGCTTTCCCCAAGTCACCCCGAATTGACCTTGACTCATAGTGTCTGATTAAGGTTGTAAGTGTCTTCATCTGCTTCCCGTTTTCTTTCTTACTCCATGATTGAGAAGTCTTGACATTGTTAACTCTAGAATGTTTCAATCACTCATAAGGTAAAATTTTTTTTTTTTTTTTTTTTTTTTTTTTTTTTTTTTTTTTTTGAATGTTACATAGACTTCAGAGTAGTAAACAATTGCAAGTCCCGAATCTGGATCACTGCAGTTTCTTCACACACTATCTTTACAGGAATCAGAACACTTATGGGCTCGTGTATGACTGGGTAATCGCTTTTCTGCCTATCATTCGGAAAGATATATATGAAGACATACAAAACTCTTAAGGAGTTTCCACGTAAAATCGAGTAGATTTAGTTTGTATCACATCTACTTTTACGCACCATAAAAAGCTACCATGACACACAATGACCGTTCTAAAGCCTTTTAAGCCTAATAACTTCACTAGTTAAGCTCACAGAATCAGTGTATCTATCATTTTCCAAGGTTGGATCAATTTCTCATTTTCTGAATATATATCAATGTCCTTTTTTTAAAAAAAAATAACGTTTAAATTATTTCGCCCCGATCAAGTCAAAGTCTTCAGGTAAACGGCTATCCTGAAGATCCAATGGATCAACTGGACCGACCACATACGAGTATGTGTCCTTCTAACTAAGTATAACCGACTATTTTTCAGCGAAAGAATAAAAAACCCATCAAAACCCGCCCCGATCACTTTCAGTCATCTGGTTAATGGCTATCCTCATAATCTACTAGTAGAAGTAAGGACCAAAACACATCCGAAAATGTGTCCATCAAACTGAGGTAACCGACATAATTTTAAGCGATAGTGATGTATAAAAATTTAATATAAGAAAAATGAAAATAAGCTGTACAGAAATAACAAATCTTTTTGATGTCTCAGTATGATAGCGTCTGTGTACTATCACCTTTCTTGTAACAAGATCAACTTCTCAAAATTTTGAAAATTTTTGGTTTTTCTTGAAACCTTTCTCCCCCTAGAATTTATAAAAAAAAAAATCTTTTTGGATTTTTTTTTTTTTAAATTTTTAAGAAAAGAAAAAATGAAAACAATTTAAATGATATCTTCAGGAACATCTTCTGATATACGTTTAACGCCGTTGATCTCTAGTAAATATAAAAACCGTGGTTTATCAAATGCTTTAGTGAATAGATCAGCGCGTTGTTCCTGAGTGGGGATTTTTATCACATCGATTAACTTCTTTTCGTAGCAGTCACGAAGGAAGTGATATCGAATTTCGATGTGCTTCGTTTTGCTAAAATGGACCGGATTTTTGGTAATTGAAATTGCAGCAGAATTATCAATATATATGGGAGTAGTAGAACATTCAATACCGTAGTCACGCATTTGTTGCTGAATCCAAATAACTTGAGAACAGCAACTGGCAGCCGCAATATATTCCGCCTCAGCTGTTGAAGTGGAGACTGACGTCTGCTTTTTGCATTGCCACGTTACTAAACGACTTCCAAAGAACTGACATCCTGCTGTTGTTGATTTGTAATCGAGTTTACAACCACCATAATCCGAATCACTATACGCATGAAGATCGAAGTTGTCATCATAAGGATACCAAAGACCCCAATCTGGAGTACCCTTCAGATAACGCAAAATTCTTTTGACTGCAATCAGATGGGAGACCTTCGGCTTTGACTGGTAACGTGCACAGAGACACGTAGCAAACATTATGTCTGGCCGAGAAGCAGTCAGGTACATTAGAGATCCGATGATCCCTCTATAGTGAGTTGGATTGATCAATTCACCCTTCTCGTCAGGATTAATCCCGTGATTAACCTCTAAAGGAGTTCCCTGTGAAGAAGAACTCAACATCTCAAACCGTTTCAAGATGTCATTGACGTATTTTGTCTGGTGAATGAAGATACCGGAATCTTTTTGATCAACTTGAAGTCCTAAGAAGAACTTCATCTCACCCATGGAGCTCATTTCAAATTTTTCTTTCATCACTTGTTCGAACTCCTTACAAAGTGTTTTATTCGTGGACCCGAAGATGATGTCGTCCACGTACACTTGTACCATAATTAGATCTCCTTCTTTTTCTTTTGAGAATAGCGTGCAGTCAATGGTTCCCCTTCTAAACCCGTTGTTCAGAAGGTGTTTGGATAGTTCTTTATACCAAGCTCTCGGGGCTTGGTGAAGACCGTACAAAGCCTTGTTGAGCAGATAGGCTTTGTCCTTGTGATATGGGTCTTCAAAACCTGGAGGTTGTGCCACATATACGGTCTCTTCGATGTGACCGTACAAAAAGGCACTCTTGACGTCCATTTGATATACTTTGAATTTCTTGAAAGATGCATACCCCAAGAACATCCGGATTGCCTCCAAACGAGCAACCGGAGCATATACCTCATTGTAGTCTAGGCCTTCGATTTGCCTAAACCCTTGGACCACCAGGCGGGCTTTGTTGCGAACAATCACTCCACGATCGTCACGTTTACATTTTAGTACCCACTTAGTGCCAATTTTCTTCTGTCCTTTGGGGAGATCCACCAGCTTCCACACACCAAGTCTTTTAAACTGCAATAATTCCTCTTGCATGGCTGAGACCCAGTTGGGATCTTTCAGCGCATCGGTGGTGCTGTGTGGTTCTTCTTGTGCTAAGAAGCATTCATGGGCATTAAGAGCAACTGATCCTGACTCCATCATTTCTGTGTAGAGACCAAAATTCAGCTGTCGACGAGTTTTGACACCCTGTTGAATGTCCACTATAATGTTGTCTTGTGGATGATCACGTTCAGTCCTAACAACCGGATTGTCAGGAACGACAACATTTTGTTCCAAGTTAGTTAAGTTCGGCTCAGGAACTGGAGCGGATTGTGGTGCCTCTGAAGTAGACGTTAGAGGCTGATCTGCATTCGGCACTTCTTGATTTGACGATGAAGGTTGTGAAGTAACCTGAGTTGGTGCCGATTGTACATCATCTGCTGGAGATTCATCTTCAGATTCAGATTCGGAAGATTCTTGAACTTGATCGCTAGACTCTGTGGAGGAAGATGATGACGGACCAGGATGAGTTGAAGATTGCAAAGATTCATCAGGAGGTGCATTTTGCGCCTCATACATCATTTGAATAGCAATCTCATACAGATTGAAAGACTTGAACAATTTGTCATAATCAAACAACCAGTCTTCTCCTGTCCCCTTGGCTGGTTCTGTGTAGCGTTGAACATCGACATGGTACCATTCTTCAACTAATTTTGTTGTTCTGTTGAAGACCCTTTTGAGAGGTACGCTGTAACCCAGAAAATAACCCTTGATAATCTTCTCCTCGAACTTATTATCAACGTGCCTTTTAAGTAACGTGCAAAGAGCTCCGAATGGTTCCAGGTGCTCTAAGTTAGGCCTTCGTCGTTGAAGAAGCTCGAAACTTGTCTTGTCGTGGCGCTTGACAATGCCTACCCGATTTAATGTGAAACAGGCGTTGGCAATTGCCTCACTCCAAAACGTAACAGGTAACACTGAGTCGGCTAACATTGTTCTTGCTGTCTCGATTAACATACGATTTTTCTTTTCAGCAACCCCGTTCATTTGTGGAACATATGGAGCACTGAACTCCTGAACGATCCCTTTTTCTTTGCAGAAATTTTCAACATTCGCATTTTTAAATTCTGTACCGTTATCTGACCGCATTCTTCGAACCTTCAGATTGTATTGAGACTCAATAGTTGTAACCAGCAGTTGTATACATCCAAACGTTTCTGATTTTACTTTCAAGAAAAACACCCAAGAGAATCTAGAATATTCATCAGTAACCACTAGACAGTATGAGTGCCCAGAGATACTTTTGACGCTTATTGGGCCAAAAAGATCCATATGAAGGAGTTCCAACGGAATATCAATCGAGTGGAAACTCTTAGACTTGTGGGACCTTTTTATTTGCTTTCCTGCTTTGCACTGCACACACGAATCAGGGAGACGAAAGCTTCTCAGATTAACTCCCTCAACTAGTCTGTTGTGCACAAGCTTGTTCATGTTCCTGACATTTATGTGTCCCATCCGTCTATGCCATAAGACAGTATCACGTTCGGATGCCTTGGACACAAAACATGTCGCCGTTGGAGACGATGACCCTGCCTTAGCCATATCCAGAATGTAGAGATCACTCTGGCGTGCAGCTGACATTAAAACCTTGTCTTCAGGAAAGTTGAAATCCTTAGCCAAGATGTGGCAATCTCGGTCGTCAAACATAACTTTGAAACCTTTGTCGCAGATTTGACTTATCGACAACAGGTTGTTCTCCAACTCTTTGATGAAATTAACTTTCTCAAACGAAATTCGCCCATTAGACACAATTCCTTGGGCCGTGATATAACCTCCTTGATTTCCTGCAAAGGAAACTGCACCTCCTTTTATTTGTCTGACACTTGAAAGGAGATTCATGTTTCCAGTCATGTGCCTGGAAGCTCCTGAGTCTATGATCCACATGTTGAATCTTGGATCATATAGAGCAACCTGCACACAAAAACAAAAGGTTTAAATATCATTGGAAACCCAAGCCTTTACGGTCTTGGGTTTTCCATTTTCATCACGAATGTACAATTCAATCCATTTACCCTCATTAACACTGTTTTCTGGTTTGACATTGTTGTCAACAGTGTTAGTTTTCTCTGGTTTCCAAAAGTCAGTCTTCTTCTCAACATGTTTGAGATAGATGGTTGAAGACTGAGTTTCACTTGTCGAAGTGGAAACATTTGGATCTGAGGGGTTTGGTGATTGGTGTGGTGAGGTTGGCTGAGGTTTCCGAGGAGAAACCGACCTCGGTGTGTGAAACCGTTCTTGACCTTGAACGTCAATGGTCGGTCGCCTCCTAGGAGGTGACTTGGCATACCTCGGATCCGGAGTCGATATGTACTGCTTAGGATCCGTGTACTTATAGCAAAATCTTGCTATATGCCCTACCTCTCCACACGAAAAACAGTAGTTTCTCCCCCTTTGACTTGGTGGAGAGAAATAACTCTGTTTTTGTCGGTTATCATAGTACCCCCTGGATTTGATATTTTGGGGTGTAGTTTGTCTAGGAGGGTGTTTTGGGAAATTATGTTTTTCATTAACGTTACCCTCCTTTACAAACTGGGTACTATGTTCCACATAGACTTTCTCAGATTTAGGATTAAACTTTTTCTTCTGAGAATTTCTTGTTGTTGTTGCCTTTGACTTAGATGGTGGTGGGCCCGACTTAGTTGTGGAACCTAAGTCTGTGGCAACAACATTTTGTTTGGACTCAGGAGCCGGGTCAATGACTTCTTTTCCCTTAGACTTAGAAATTTGGTTTGTGTCCTCAGGTATATAATCATTTGATTCATCATCCGGCACAGCTCCTGGTGTGCTTGCAAATTGATTCAGGATCGGGGGTGGGACATTGTTATATCCCACGCCTTTTTCCTTTTTGCCTCGGAACTCGGGAATGATGTGTTCTAATAAATAAGATGAATTTGAGTAACTTTTTAATTTGAAATTCAATGATTCAAAATCAGCTTTCAAGTTTTCCAATTCTTTTTTCAAAACATTATTCTTATTTATGTGAAAATTGATAGAATCTTGTTGATTCAGAACACATATTTCAAGTTCCTTGTTCTGACGCTTAAGGCTATCAATCTTTTCTTTAAAAGCAGACTCTTTCTGCTTCCAAGCCTTATTCTGTGCAAGCGCGTCAGTCAGTTCCATTAAAGATCTTGAGGCTGCTTGTTTGTAAGCCTCGAGATCTTCAATTCTCTCTTTTAGAGATTGAATTTCTTGTTCATACAATTCACATTTTAAACATTTAACATTTTCTGGTTTGGGAGTTGATGGGTTAGAACTTACCTTGGCATTTGATGTCTCTGCCATGAATGCAAAGCAAAGATTCCCAGCTTTTTCCAGAAACGATGCAGAAGTTGCTTTAGACTCTACTTCGTTGACTTCTTCAACTTTAGCAGCCTCTGCGGGAATTGTCGAACATGGAGATATTTGAGGAACATTTGACTCTTTATCGTGATCCTCCTTAATCTCCAAAGATACCACTTCAACCTCATGTTCTTCTTCATGGACTTCAGCAGCTGGTTCATCGACAATATATTCTTCATTGGTCGAGGAAACAACAGACTCGGTTTCAGAGTTTCCATCTACTATTGTGACATCAGCCATGTTGATGCTGAAGTTCCATGTCTCGCCTTCATCCCCTTGAACTGCAAGAGCAGTTTCATTGTTGATGTTGACGTTGTTTGCTGCGGTTTGATTTTGAGGGACCAGTTGTCTCTCAAGGTTGACAGTTGCAGCAGCTGCAGCAGGAGTGGATGATGATGAAGTGGTTCGGAAGGGATATTGGTGACCTTCCCTTCTTGGCTTCGAACACTCCTTGGCAAAGTGACCAAGTTCGCCACAGTTGTAGCATTTTACTTTGTTTTTATCAAAGCCGAACTTGGATTTGTTGTTTATTGAGAGGGCCTGACCTGTTTTCTTCGTCCACTTTCTGGCCCTTCGGAACGCACTGCCAAGAGCCCACATAATGTCTATGCGTTCCATATCATCTTCGTCAAGCTGTTCATAGTCATCACTGTCCAGATGACTATTTCCTAGCTTACCCGCCACCATTAAACTGTAGGACTCAATTATCGTGCCTAGAGTTGCCATGTGTTCTTTGGCAACCTCCACTGTTACTGTTCCCAAGCCTTCAGTATTCAACGTTGCTTTCTCCGTTGACTTGGGTCCGGAGTTAGTACTTGAGTTTCCAGAAGTTGATGGTGGGACGGAAGATCTCGTTTCAGTCCCCTTTGATTGATTTGACGTTGAGGAGACAAAAGCGGTCTTCATCAGAGCATGATCAGTTGAATCTGACATAGGAGGTTTTGACATGTAGAGTGATTTGTCAGAAGTTGATCTCGGTTTTCTGGAGGAGGCTCTTAGTTCAGCCTCTTCTTGTCTGATTTCTTTAATAAAATCAGACAGGAGAATCGTCTCCAGCTGATGACTTCTTCTCATTACTGTCAGGAAGGTGTTCCAGCTGGTTGGAAGTCCTTGAGCAAGACATCTAACCTTTTCAGTCCCTGTTGTTTTGACATTATAGGACTTGAGTTCTGACATTAGATGATAGAATCTCGACAGTAACGATTCAATGTCTTCTCCCGATTCTGGACCAAACAAATCAAATTCACGCTTGAGCTCCCGTGCGTGAATTTCTCTAAGTGAGTCAGATCCTTCACATCGTTCAACCAGTGCGTTCCAAAGAGTTGACGCTGTTGTAAACTGGTTAAACTGATGGAAGAGATCGCTTGAAAGTGCTTGTGACAGTAACGAGAAGGCTTTCTTCTCAGCATCAAAGGCTATCCTTTGATCTTCAGACAGCCTAAAGTAACTCAAAGTCTCACCATCATCATTTGTCGGATGCACCCAAGTTGTCTGAACAGCTTCCCAAAGTCCAGGATTCACACCTGTTATATGAATTTGAAATCTTGTCTTCCAGGTTGTAAAATCGTTTAAAGTCATTAGCTTTGGTGGCTTGTTATAGCTTCCCGATTCAGAATCACTTTCGAGAATCGATTGAATCCTCTTGTTGGTACTCGAACTTGCAGCCATCTTTGTTTCTTTGCTTTAACGTTGAACTGTTGATCGAATGGGTTTGATTCGATCGGATGAGTGACCTATTCGATCGAATGTGTTCTGGTTCGATCGAATGTCTCTCTGAAATGCTGATCTGTAAGTTATTCGATCGAAAGTGAATCTGGTTCGATCGAATGGGTTGAGAGGTTCGATCGAAAGAGTTTCTGGTTCAATCGAACGGGTTCTGACAGTCGAATAAGACAAAGATCGAATCGGCGGATCGAATAAAAGACTTATTCGATCGAATGGTGACTAATTCGATCGAACGAACAAATCTGGTTCGATCGAATGAACTAGGAGTAATTCTCGGCGGGAAAAAACTGATTCGGTCAAAGTTTAAACTTGTTCGATCGAATAGGAAGGCTATTCGATCGAATGAGTTCCAAAAATAGACACGTTCGATCGGAAAATCTGGAAATTCCAAAATTAGAAGATTTTGACGGATTTTCGAATTTTGAATCAAAAACACAAATCTTGGAAGATCAAGAAGCAACTTAAGATCAAAATATGACTTTTAACACAAAAACAACTTAAGACCAACCAAAAAACGGATCAAAACCACCAAAAATACGAAGAACACGAAGAACGCGAGGAACGTTCTTGACGAAACTCGAACTTTTAACACACAATTCTAAGATCAAAACACCAAAGTATGACAATTTTAACAGTTTTTGACAAGAACACGACGAACACCAAGATCAAAAACACCAAAAATTCGGAATTTTCCGGCAAAAATTACGATTTTCGCGAGAAAAACACGAATTTTACCACGAATCTAACGTGAATCTAGAACCAAAGGCTCTGATACCACTTTGTCGGACCGGTGCGGGACACGGTTTCCCAACGATTCACGGGGCAACGTGTTAGAGTGCGGAATCCTCTAACACGGCGATTCGGTGGTGATCAACAACGCACGGTTACGATTCCTAAGACGGTTTGACACCTAGGGACGGAGGAAAAGACCGACACGACGAAGATGGGCAGAGAGGATTTTCGGCAGTAGCAGGTTCGTGACTGTGTGTAATGTGTGCTCTCTCTCGTGAAATTTCCTAAGTTTCGTTTATATATCGTATACTGATTCGATCGAATGAGTATCTCATTCGATCGAATGAGTCCTGGTTCGATCGAATCAGTCACTGATTCGATCGAATCAGTTTCTTTTGACATTTTCAGTCCGTTAACTTGGTTTCACGATCGTTATTTTCATATCGAACCATCCTGATAGAACTGGGGACATACACATGACATTTCATGTCCTAACAAGTTTGTTGTACCTCAGGTGGTGGTTGAGGTGCTCCAGCCTGTTGTGGTGCCGGATCCCGAAACTCGTCCCCACGAGCTGCAACATACGCGGGATTGATCAAGTACCCAAACAATGGAGTATGTCGAGGACAGAGCTCAGGCTTACTTCTTGCACTTGATGATCTACACTGAGCGAAGATTCTCTTGCTTACACTCTCCACATATCTAATCGGGCGGCGCTGAGGTAACGTGGGAGCAACGTGATTCAAGATCATTTGAAGGAATCTTGGATACATCAAGAACCTCTCACGCGCCACCCTCGTCTTTGACGGTCTATCTCGTAGAACACCATCTGACTAAAGCTATAACGCTTATTGTAAGTCAGTGCTGTCATCGCCGACTGCATCGTTGCACCCATTCCATCTGTACCAGCCTTTCTCCTTGACATACACACGATCATCACGTGCATGAGAAAGCGCCATTGGTCCAGCAAGAACCCCTTGCGTCTCTGAGTATCCCCCAAAGGACCAGAATAGCCCATTCTCAGAAAAGCACCATCTCTGAATGGAGCCACGAAGTCGGTAGGGTCATTTCTCGTTTCATCCCCAAACTGCAAAGCCACCCTGATCTACTTAGACGAGAACTGCACTACCTGATTGTTAACCGTTGCACGCATAACTGGGGGCTCGACTCGACAATCATATTCAACTGTCTGCCAGAAATCTTCGATGTTTGGCAAAGAGATAGGCAGTGTATAGCGTGGAAGATACGCGAGCGGATAAGAAACGCGATGATTTCGCGGAAATCATCAACACCACTCGCATCCGGGTCCAAAGTTATGTACATGTTATGCCCCGGGAAAAACTGCCGATTGTTATCTCCTCCTTCGTCACCACCAGCACCACCGGCTCCCGCTACAGCTGCCATATCTGCAACATAAACGGTCTAAGTTAGAAAAACGTCGAAGCAAATCACAACTTCGCCTATTACCATGAGCGAAGTTATGATTTGTACTGTATAGGCAAAGTTAGGGGTGGGGCGAAGTTGGAACCAACTTCGCCTTACCTTTAACTTTGCCTGATAACAGTTAATTAGAAATAAGTTAAGGGCTAGGCGAAGTTGATGATAACTTCGCCTAACCACAACTTCGCCTCTTATTCTGTTAAACAATTAAATCAACAGGCGAAATTAAGCGTTAGGCAAAGTTAAGGATAACTTCGCCTAAACTACAACTTCGCCTGAATTTGAAGCGGCAACAGTTTAGAGACAAATCGAGGTGAGATTTGGAGAATTTGATGATTGTGGACTCATAAACACATGATTTTATGGATATCAAAACGATCAAGATGATTACGACCACGTAAAAACTTGTTTGAAAATCGGGTGTTGCGGGTTTGAATGAACGGGGTCCTAAGACGGACCAAAACGACCTCTAAATAAATGATCAACGCGAATTATACGTTACCCCGACTCTACACACCTTTAACATGGATTGAAATTGAGAGAAAATAACAAAGATTGATTCACAGTTAACTTCGCTTGATGGTGAAAAGGCTAACTTCGCTGGTTTATGAAAATAATGAAGAGTTTGACCAAAAATATCTTTATATAGGGTCAAAGTTATACAGGCGAAGTTAGGGTTAACTTCGCCTATCCCATAACTTCGCCTGTTTAAGCAACTTCGCCTATCCTATAAGTTCACCTGTTTAAACAACTTCGCCTATATTAAACTTTACAAAACAAACACTCATACTTTGAACATTTTGCAATTAAATTTTAAAACTTCCTTTAAAGAGTAAAATGTTACGATCAACTACCAAGTAACCAGGTATAAAATCATAAAACGACATAAGTAGAATAAATTTTAGAAATAAAGTACATGGGATCAAATTTTAGTCTGACAGGGACTTACATGTTTTAGAAAAGATCCGAACAGGAATCATACTAATTAAGTGACTGTCACTTAGATCCATGTTCAGTTGTATTATGACATAAAGAAACAGGTTGTAAGCAGGTAAACAACTTAGCATGGTTTTCATCGTTTCTGTGATACGGATTAGGTTCAATTAAGCTCAAAATATAAATGGACAACACATCAGAGAATGTGATGTCTCCTATCTATTCTCAAAGCATATTTGGCTTTCCCCAATTCACCCCGAGTTGACCTCGACCCGTAGTGTCTGATTAAGCTGTAAATACATCTCGATATTCATCTCGTTCTCGGTCTTGCCTTTTCATTGATAAGTATAACATAATAGACTTCAGGAGGCTTAAATAATAATAATAATTTTTTTTTATTTTTTTTTTAAACATTTCCATAGCCGTAAACAGTAGACTACTGCAAGTCCCGAATCTGGATCACTGCAGTTTCTTGACACACTATCTTCTCAGAAATCAGAACACTCACGGGCTCGTGTATGACTGGGTAATCGCTTTTCTGCCTATCATTCGGAAAGATATATATGAAGACATGCACAACTCTTAATGAGTTTCCACTTAAAATCGAGGAGAGTTAGTTAGTATCACTTCTACTTTTACGCACCATAAAAAGCTACCATGACATACAATGACTGTTCTAAAGTCTTTTAGGCCTAATAACTTCACTAGTTAAGTACACAGAATTAGTTTATCTATCACTTTCCAAGGTTGGATCAATTTTCTTTTAAAAATAGTAAAGAAACTTCTTACGAAGTAGTAGACTTGAAAAATTATTTCATCTCCCTTAAAAGTATTTTAAATTCTATCGCCCCGCTCAAGTCAAAGTCTTCAGGTAAACGGCTATCCTGAAGATCCAATGGATCAGCCGGACCGACCACATACGAGTATGTGTCCTTCTAACTAAATATGAACGACTAATTTTCAGCAATAGAATAAAAACACATCATAAACCGCCCCGGTCACTTTCAGTCATCTGGTTAATGGCTATCCTCATACTCTACAGGTAGAAATGAGAACCAAACATATCCGAAGATATGTCCTTCAAACTGAAGCAACCGACATACTTCAAAGCGTTAGTGACGGTTTTTTTTTTTAATTAAAAACGAGAAACACGGTTACTCGGGATTGATCATCCCATTTAGCTCAACAAGGTTTTGAAAAAGATTTTTGTCAAACGCTTTAGTAAATAAATCAGCGAAATTATCTAACGAATCAACCTTTTCTAGCATTATTAATTTCTTCTCAGCACAATCCCGTATAAAATGATGACGTATGTCAATGTGTTTAGTTTTCTGTGCTTAACGGGATTGTTAGTTACTGAGATCGCTGCAGTGTTGTCAATGCAAATAGGAGTTTGAGTGAAATTTAGACCGTAATCGCGTAACTGCTGTTGTATCCAAAGTACCTGGGAGCAGCAGTTCGATGCTGCCATGTATTCTGCTTCACAGGTAGAAATGGCGACTGAGGTCTGCTTCTTGTACTGCCATGACACTAATCTGCCTCCAAGAAACTGACATCCACCTGTTGTCAACTTCCGATTCTGATTGCATCCTCCATAATCAGAGTCCGTGTAGGCGACTAACTCCAAGTCTCCCCCTTTCGTGTACCACAACCCTAGCTTAGGATTGCCTTTGAGATAACGCAATATCCTCTTCACATCTTTCATGTGAGATTCCTTTGGGTTTGCCAGAAAACGAGCACAAAGACAAACTGCAAACATAATATCAGGTCTAGATGCAGTTAAATACATTAAAGAACCTATTATTGCCCGATATTGGGTGGGGTCCACGTCTGCATCACTGTCTGAATCAGCACCCAATTTATGGTTGACGCAAACTGGAGTATCAAATGGAGTGTTGTCCTCCATCTTGAAGCGTTTGAGAACGTCTTGGACATATTTAGTCTGATGAATGAGCATCCCATCTTTCTTCTGATCAACCTGCAATCCTAAAAAGAAAGTTAGTTCACCCATAGCACTCATTTCAAACCTCTTTTTCATGATGGCTTCAAACACCTGACACATGGCGACTTTTGACGCAGCAAAGATGATGTCGTCCACGTAGACTTGAACCAGAAGAAGGTCTCTTCCTTTTCTCTTCACAAACAGTGTGCTATCGATCTTTCCCCTTTCAAACTCATTCTCAAGCAAGTAATCGGATAGAGTTTCATACCAGGCACGAGGGGCATGATGTAGCCCATATAGCGCTTTACTTAGCTTGTACACGTGATCAGGAAAGTCTGGGTCAGAAAAACCCGGAGGCTGCTCAACGTACACAACCTCATCGACTTTACCGTTAAGAAATGCACTTTTCACGTCTAATTGGAACACCTTCATCTCCTTGTGTGCAGCAAATGCCAAAAACAGTCGAATCGCTTCCAATCTTGCCACGGGCGAAAACACTTCATTGTAGTCGATCCCCTCTTGCTGATTAAAACCTTTTACAACCAGCCTTGCCTTGTTCCTTATTATTATTCCTTTCTCATCTCTCTTACATTTGAAAACCCATTTGGTGCCAATCGCATGCACATTATTCGGTTTTGCAACCAAATTCCATACCTCCATCTTCTTGAACTGGGCTAACTCTTCTTGCATGGCTTCGACCCACGAGCTGTCCTTGAGAGCCATTTGATAGTTCTTTGGTTCAATCTGGCTGATGAAGCAGGTGTACAAGCATTCGTTAATGATGTCTGTATCTTTAATGCTTGTGTAAACACAAGTGTGCTCATTCAAGCTTCGTCTTGTTTGTACACCGTCGGACAGATCACCTATCACGTTCTCCAAAGGGTGATTTTTGTGAACACTCGTATTCGGAACCGAACTGACTTGCAGATTGTCTTCCAGGTTCGAAGATAGTTCATCAATGGGTAATTGTTGTTGAGAGTGAAAAGGATTGAAGAATTCCTCTTCTGTAGAGGCAGCAGGGGTATCAACAACATTTGACGAGGAAGGTTGACATTCATCGTACTGCGGTCGTTGCACAACACTTTCTTCCTCATCATATAGAATCTTCGTAGCTATTCTCTCATCAACTTCTGCACAATCCAAGTAAGGCAAATTAAAAGATTTAAAAAGATTATCATAGTCGAAAGCCCCAGCGGGTCCCGTGCTTGGTTTTAGTGATTTGTAACTTGTGATGTCAGTGTTACACACCACCTCAACCTTGCTGGTCGATAGATTAAAGACTCGTCTGTTGGGTGTCCCAACAACATATCCGACTAAAATACCTTCGTCGGCTATCTCACCAAATTTTGAGTTCGTCTTTAATATCGAACACGGGGACCCGAATGGTTCGAGACCATTCAAGTTAGGCTTTCTACCATGCATAAGTTCATAACATGTTTTATTCAATCTTTTAACAGTTAAAACTCAATTAAGGATATAACAGGCTGTTGCAACAGCTTAAGCCCAGAACACCACAGGAAGTTTAGAATCAGCCAGCATGGTTCTGGCTCCTTCAATTAGCGTTCTGTTCTTCCTCTCAGCCACCCCATTTTGTTGCGGAGTATACGGAGCGCTGTACTGGTGGTCTATCCCTTTCCGTAAGCAGAATATCTCCATCTGATAGTTTTTGAACTCTGTCCCATTGTCACTCCTGATGTATTTAACCTTTCTCCCCATAATATTCTCAACCTTGGTAATCAAGTTAATTACCAACTGAACCGTTTCATCCTTTGTCTTCAGGAAATATACCCAAGAATATCGAGAGAAATCATCAGTTATCACCAAGCAGTATGATGTTCCACCTAGGCTTTTTACATTCACAGGACCGAAGAGATCCATCTGAAGTAGGTCTAGGTGGCTGACAATTGAATTAACCTTCTTGGTGTGATGAGATTTCTTGTGTTGCTTTCCCTTCTTGCACGATAGACATTGGTCTTCAAAGTTAAAATTTTTCAAGGGAACACCGAACACCAGCCCATTCTTGACAATGTAGTTCATTTTTCGAAGATGTATATGCCCCATTCTTCGATGCCATAACTCGGACTCCGATTCAGTTGCTTTTGACAGAAGACATGAATCTTCTGTTGCCATCTCAGTCGACCTCATGTCCATAACATATGTATTCTTTTCCCTTGGAGCCTTCATTACTATCCATGCCTCTGGTATCTTGAAACCAGGATACAGTACATTCGCTTCATTTTCGGTAAAGTGCACAATGTAATCTTTGTCACAGATCTGAGACACACTCAGCAAATTATGCTTCAGCTCTTCAACGAAATTCACCTTTTCTAGCTTCATTTTACCATTTGTCACCGTCCCTATTCCAGTAATTCTACCACCACTCTCTCCAGCAAAACTTACTCTACCTCCCTGAACAGGTTTCCATTCGTGTAACAAATTCTTGTTACCCGTCATGTGCCGGGAACAGCCGCCATCCACAACCCATAGATTGTTTGAAGCCCTGTTCAACTGTTCCTGCACGATTAAAGTAAAGGATTAAAATCTGGGGACCCAAGACCTATTGGTCTTGGGCCGATTAAATCTGTTAAAAGGCATCCCGTACTTTGGCTGTCCAAAGTTAGTATTAGAATGATTTCTGTAAGTCCTAAAAGGATACCTTCTTGTAGGTTGACTATGAGGCCATCCAAACCTTCGTGAATTAAATGAATTATAACTAATGATTTGGTTGTTAACAGGGAAAAACTGAAATCGATTTCTTTGAAAACTTGGATTAGTCCAATATCTGAACTTTGATGAGTTTGCATTCTTACCATTATAGTAATTACTGTTAGCTCTATTCTTAGTTTTCGAAGGCCTCATACCTCTGAATCTCTAATTCAGAGGGCAATCAGCAATCAGGTGTCCTATTTGATTGCATCTGAAACAACTCTTGTGTTCAACTTTCGTCTCAGCAGTTGTTTTAGATGTTGAGGTTGCATTACTGCCCGTTTGTCTAACATATTGTGGGACATACGGGTTTAGTGGAGAATTCTTTTCAGTTGGTTTATGTTCCTCTCCACGTTTTAGTAACACTGCCTCTTCTTTTGTCTCACTAGGCTCGGATGTCTTATCCGAATTTGATGAGACAGGACTAGGAACAGAAATCTTAACATTCGAAACAGGCTTACTCGTTTTGCTTTTACTAACTTCTAGATCTTTAATCGTAACTTTAACAGGAACAGTCTGACCAATTTCAATATCAACAGATTTCTGATTACGAGGATCATAAGTATAGTTATGATTATAAGGTGGTGGAAATTCAGAATATCCAATTCCTCCCCTTTTAACTAGGGAACGTTGATCACTTACGAGGTGATCAAGTATTGCGGAGGAATTTCTAAATTGCTCAAGCTTTCTGTTTAGTTCCACCACTTTCACCTGGTAATCAGCTATCTGTTTATCCCTTTCAGCAATTAGTTTGGTTTTCTCTTCTAACACTTCATAGCTAAGATCAATTACTTGTATTTTTTCAGCTAGACTGGCTTTAAGACTTCTGATATCTTTCTCACTAGCTTTTATTTTTACCGTGTAACTGTTTTCTCTAGTTTTAGTGTAATAATGATCTTATTTTACTGTTTTAAATTGAGCATCCAAACTAACAAACTGATCAATTATTGTTTTCAATTGTTCAGACAGATTTTCACATTTCGTACAAGGGAGTTTAGAACTTACCTCAGAGAGCTGATCATTCACCTCTGCCATATAAGCTTGATCTTTTCTTGTCACTCTGTTTTTTCCTTCAGTTTCAATGTTAACCAAGTTGGCCTGTTCGAACACTTCCTCAACTTGCAGATTCCAATTGTATTCCCCGTTCTGTCTGGATATCATCGCCCTATTCTCGTTACTTCCCCCATTCGGTTGTGTTGGCCTGTTCTGACTATGTTCTACTCATTCATTTGTGCATTCTTTATCAAAGTGGCCATTCTGTTGACAGTTATAACACCGGACTTTTGACTTATCAAAACCTGGTCTTTCACCAACGAATTTTCTACCAGTCTTCTTCATAGACCTTTTAACTCTTCTTACAATCATTGCCATCTGCCACTGCAAATCCATCTCTTCTAGATCATCAACATCAATCTGATCATAGTCTTCATCCAAAGTTGCGGGATCGACTATTTTACCTTTGATGTAGTTTTCATAAGAAGCAATGAAAGATGCATAGAGAGCAAACTACTGTTCAGCAGATTTAACACTCATGGGCATCTGAGAGTATTTGTTGTTCGGAACACTTGAGGAAAAACTACCCTTTGTTGCTTGAGGTTTAGAAGTATTTGTTCCACCAGCCACGAAACACACATCACCATCCATGTTAAGAGTTACATGACCTTCATGAGTTGAGTTAGCGCTCGAGTCTCCCTTTGAGTAGTAAGCAGATGATTCTGACTTTGGACTTGAACTTGAATTAACTTTCGCACCATACATTCCCGGATCCTGAACCTAATCAGTTGGTGTCTCTTTTCGAACCATGTTAAGTTCAAAAGTTCGTAGTTTATTGACTGTTGTTTCCAAGTCAATGTTGGCAAACTCTTTATCTTCTCTCATCAAGACAGTGTACATTTCCCATTTCGGTGGGAGAGCATCAACAAGTTTTTCTACGATCTCCTCTTCTTTGTAAACAATGGATTAATTGCTGAGTTCGGTCATCAGGTGATAATATCTTGTGATGATATCATCAAGTGACTCATTCTTCAAATGTTTGAACACCGAGAATTGGGTTTTGAGTAGCTTAATCTTGGATGCACGTATCCCCACATTACCTTCATATCGGTTTTCAAGCGCTTCCCATAGCTCTCTGGCGGTTTTATATTTCCTGAAGGTGTGAAGAATCTCTTGTGGAAGAGCCATTGTTATCGGAGCATGAGCTTTGCTTTCAGCCTCATACATCTTCTTTTCTTCCTCTTCCATCTTGTTGAACTTCTTAATTTGTTCGCAACCCTCATACAAGGCCGTTGGTGGGATGTATCCATCTTGAATGCACACCCACATCTTAGCATCTTGATATTTAACATATTGTTCAAACCGATACTTCCAAGCCACGAAATCGGTACCCTTTAGCATTTTTGGGGCCTTAGTTGCAGAGCCGGCCTCAACTTCCATTTTCACCAGTTCCGTAATGTTTATCGAAGTCATCGCTGAAAAAAAATACGAACAAACACTCAAAGAAACCCAAAATTAATTAATTTTTTTTTATTCTAAACAGTACTGTAGGCGAAGTTAATGATAACTTCGCTTAAGTCTTAACTTTGCTGGATTACACAACTTCGCTTTCTTCCCAACTTCGCCTGATTAGGCGAAGTTGTGGATAACTTCGCTTAAGTTAAGCGAACTTGTGAGGTAGGCGAAGTTGTTAATAACTTCGCTTAAACTTATATCTTCGCCTAAACCCTACAAACAGTGGCGGCAACTTCGCCTGATGAACACAACGATTTTGCAGGTTTGATTTAGACGTATTGCGAGGTATGTGAAGGTGTAATGGGTTGTTTTTGATGGTGGGAGAAGGGTAGGACACGAAAACTCGGTATATTAACATAAACTCGTCCCACGAATAGTCGAACGGAACGATTTCTACACCCGTGTGATAATCCCGAACCACACAATCATGAGCAAATGCTCTGATACCAATTGTAGGTTCCCAGCCGGATCTACACGGAAATATCTCGTTCTACGTAGGAGCGGAATCCATACGTAAGACGATACGAGTGTAGAATCGATTACGTTAAACACAAGCAAACACACGTTACAATAAACGAAGAACACGTTGTATTGCAACTAATAACACGTGATATGTCAATCACCGATTACATGTACTGAAAAATTAATTACAAAACAAGCCGCAGCTAAGCTTTTATGGTTATCGACAACTTCGCCTAACATGTTAGGCGAAGTTGTTGATAACTTCGCCTGTTCCACAAGTTCGTTTATAAGAGGCGAACTTGTGAAACAAGTTAACAAAACATTAATACAAATCCAACTAACACAATTACAGACACTAGATACTGAACTACTGACATCATGCACCAACAGCAACTGAGACCTGAACCTCTGCCTCAGGATCAACTCGTTCCATATCAAAGAATCCTTGGCCACCAAAAGCAGCTTCAAGGTCAACCTGTTCCTCCGGTGCCACAACAGGAGCAGCAGGCAATGCGTGCTGTACCACAGGTGGTGGTTGAGAAAAAACAGCCTGTTGTGGTGCCGGATCCCGAAACTCGTCTCCACGAGGAGCAACATATGTCGGGTTTATCAAATACCCAAATAATGGTATATGCCAAGGACGAAGCTCTGGTTTACTTCGAGCACTCGACGATCTGCATTGTGCGAATATCCTCTTGCTAACACTCTCCACATATCGATTTGGACGGCGCTGAGGTAGCGTAGGAGCCACATGATTCAAGATCATTTGTAAGAATCTTGGATACATCAAGAACCTTTCGCAAGCTACCGCACGTCTCTGACGGTCTATCTCATAGAACACCATCTGACTGAAGCTGTAAGGCTTATTGTAAGTCAGTGCTGTCATAGCCGATTGCATCGTTGCACCCATACCGTCTGTACCAGCCTTACGACCCGACATGCACACGATCATCACGTGCATGAGAAAACGCCATTGATCCAACAAAAATCCCTTACGCCTCTGAGTGTCACCCAATGGACCAGAATAGCCCATTCGTAAAAATGCACCATCTCTGAATGGAGCAGTAAAGTCAGTAGGATCATCTCTAGTTTCATTCCCGAACTGCAATGCGACCCTTATCTGCTCAGATGAGAACTGCACCTCCTGATTGTTAACTGTGGCGCGCATGATTGGGGGCTCGACTCTACAATCATATTCTACCGTTTGCCAGAAGTCTTCAATGTTCGGCAGAGAGATGGGCAGAGTTGTAGTGATGGCATGGAAGATACGCGAGCGAATAAGGAAAGTGATGATCTCGCGATAATCTTCAACACCGTTAGGGTCCGGAACCAGAGTGATGTACATATTGTGACCCGGAAAGAATTGACGGTTGTTATCACCACCTTCGTTACCACCAGCACCACCGGCTCCTGCTACCGCTGCCATATCTGCATAACAAACGGTCTAAGTTAGAAAATCGTCAAAGCAAATCATAACTTCGCCTATTACCATGATCGAAGTTAAGATAAACTTTAGTGTGCAGGCGAAGTTAGACATAGGGCGAAGTTGAGCACAACTTCGCCTATACAATAACTTTGCCTTACAACAGATTAACTATTAAAGAATATGTAAAGCACCAGGCGAAGTTAGGGGTAAGGCGAAGTTAAGGATAACTTCGCCTAACCATAACTTCGCCCCTTGAACAACTTCGCCCCTGATTAGTTAAAAATTAAAGCAGCAGGCGAAGTTAAGCCTAAGGCGAAGTTGAGAACAACTTCGCCTAAACTATAACTTTGCCTGAACTGAAACGGCGAATGATCAGAAGGCCAGACGATGTGTATTTGGTGAATTTGGTGATTGTGGACAATAAAGTCATGTTACCAAAGAGATCTAGACGATCACATTAGTTACGAACACGTTAAAATAAATTTGAAAAGAGGATTTTTAAGGTTTGCATGAACGAGGTCTCAAATCGGACCAAAACGGCATCTGATTAACATGATCGACACGAATTATACGTTATCCCGACTCTACACACCTTTAACACGGATTGAATTTGAGAATAATAACAAGGTTTGATTTGAGAGTTAACTTCGCCGAGGTTGATTAGAGTATAAGTTCGCCTGTTTATGAGAATATAAAAGGGTTTGACTGAGTTGACCTTTATATATGCTTGAAAAAGCTCAGGCGAAGTTATGGTTAACTTCGCTTATCCATAACTTCGCCCTATAGCAACTTCGTTTAGTATTAAACTTTACACTACAGACCCTTATAAATTTGAACATTATGCAATTGTCTTTAAAAACTTCCTTTAAAGATTTAAATGTTACGTTCAACGACCAAGTAACCAAGTTTTCAACCATAAAACAAAATATGCAATGAAAAATTTTAGTAATAAGGTACACGGGATCAAATTTTAGTCTTTACGGGGACCAGAATGTTTTAGAAAAGATCCGAACAGGAATCATGCTAATTAGATGGTTGTCACATAGATCTATGTTCAGCTGTATTATGACATAAAGAAACAGGTTGTTAGCAGGTAAACAACTTAGTATGGTTTTCATCGCTTCTGTGATACGGATTATGTTCAATTAAGCTAAAAATTTAAACGGACAACACATCAGAGATTGTGATTCCTCCTATCTATTCTCAAAGCTTATTTAGCTTTTCCCAAGTCACCCCGAGTTGACCTTGACCCGTAGTGTCTGATTAAACAGTAAGTACATCTTGATCTTTAGAGTCTTCTTCCCTTTCTCTTTCTTGCCTCTTGATTGACAATTATAACACAATAGGCTTCAGAAGGCTTAACATCATTTTTTTTTTAAATAACAAAGTTTTACATAGCTTCAAACAATAGACTACTGCAAGTCCCAAATATGGATCACTGCAGGTACTTGACGAACTCTCTTCTCGGAAATCAGAACACTCACGGGCTCATGTATGACTGGGTAATCACTTTTCTGCCTATCATTCGGAAAGATGTATATGGAGACATACACAACTCTGAATGAGTCTTCCTTTTAAATCGAGAAGATTTAGTTAGTATCACTTCTACTTTTACGCACCATGAAAAGGTACCATAACATACAATGACTGTTCTAGAGTCTTTTATGCCTTATAACTTCACTAGTTAAGCACACAGAATTAGTTTGTGTATCACTTTCCAAGGTTGGATCAACTTTCTTAGAAACATTGTAATGAAACTTCTTTCGAAGTTATAGACTTGAAAAATTATATCATCTCCCTTAAAAAAATAATTTTAAATTCTATCGCCCCGATCAAGTCAAAGTCTTCAGGTAAACGGCTATCCTGAAGATCCAATGGATCAGCTGGACCGACCACATACGAATATGTGTCCTTCTAACTAAGTATGAACGACTATTTTTCAGCGAAAGAATAAAAACACATCATAAACCGCCCCGGTCACTTTCAGTCATCTGGTTAATTGCTATCCTCATAATATACTGGTAGAAGTGAGGACCAAACACATCCGAAGATATGTCCTTCAAACTGAAGCAACCGACATAATTCTAAGCTATAGTGACGTTTTTTTTTATATAAAAACGAAAAATACGGTTACTCGGGATTGATCATCCCATTAAGCTCAACAAGATTTTGAAAACGAGTTCTGTCAAACGCTTTAGTAAAAAGATCAGCGAAGTTATCTAACGAATCAACCTTTTCGAGCACTATTAATTTCTTCTCAGCACAATCCCGTATAAAATGATGACGAATGTCAATGTGTTTAGTTTTGCTATGTTTTACGGGATTGTTGGTTACTGAGATTGCAACAGTGTTATCAATACAAGTAGGAGTTTGAGTAAAATTCAGACCGTAATCGTGCAATTGCTGTTGTATCCAAAGAACCTGGGACCAGCAATTTGATGCTGCCATGTACTCTGCTTCACAGGTGGAAATGGCCACTGAGGTCTGCTTCTTGCACTGCCATGACACCAATCTTCCTCCCAGAAACTGACATCCACTGGTTGTCGACTTCCTGTTCTGATTGCACCCTCCATAGTCAGAATCTGTGTAAGCGACCAAATCCAAGTCTCCCTCTTTCGTGCACCACAGTCCCAGCTTAGGCTTGCCTTTGAGATACCGCAGTATTCTCTTCACTCCCTTCATGTGAGATTCTTTTGGGCTTGCCTGAAATCGAGCACAGAGACAAACTGCAAACATAATATCAGGTCTAGATGCAGTTAAATACATTAAAGAACCTATGATTGCTCGATATTGGGTGGGGTCCACATCTGCATCACTGTCCGAAACAGCACCCGGTTTGTGGTTGACGCTAACCGGAGTATCAAATGGAGTGCTGTCCTCCATCTTGAAGCGTTTGAGAACGTCCTGGACATATTTAGTTTGATGGATGAACATCCCATCTATCTTCTGATCGACCTGCAATCCTAAAAAGTAAGTTAATTCACCCATTGCACTCATTTCAAACCTCTTTTTCCTGACTTCTTCAAACTCCTGACACATGACGACTTTTGTTGCAGCAAATATGATGTCGTCCACGTAGACTTGAACTAGTAGAAAATCTCGCCCTTTTCTCTTGACAAATAGCGTGCTGTCGATCTTTCCTCTTTCAAAACCATTCTCAAGTAAGTAATCAGAAAAGGTTGTGTACCAGGCACGAGGGCCTGATGTAGTCCATATAGCGCTTTACTCAGCTTGTACACATGATCAAGAAAGTCAGGGTCAGGAAAACCCGGAGGCTGTTCAACGTATACTACCTCATCGACTTTACCATTCAGAAAAGCACTTTTCACGTCTAACTGGAACACCTTCATCTCATTGTATGCAGCAAATGCCAAAAATAGTCGAATGGCTTCCAATCTAGCCACAGGAGCAAACACTTCATTGTAGTCGATCCCTTCTTGCTGATTAAACCCTTTTACGACCAGCCTTGCCTTGTTCATTATGATTATCCCTTTCTCATCTCTCTTACATTTGAAAACCCATTTGGTGCCAATTGCATGCACATTCTTCGGTTTTGCAACCAATTTCCATACTTCCATCTTCTCGAACTGGGCTAACTCTTCTTGCATGGCTTCGACCCACGAGCTGTCCTTTAGAGCCATTTGATAGTTCTTTGGTTCAATCTGGCTGATGAAGCAGGTGTACAAGCATTCATTTAAGATACCCGTTTCTTTAATGCTTGCGTAAACACAAGTGTGCTCATTCAAGCTTCGTCTTGTTTGTACACCGTCAGACAGATCACCTATCACGTTCTCTAAAGGGTGATTTTTGTGAACTCCAGTAGTCGGAACCGAACTGACTTGCAGATTGTCTTCCAGGTTCGAAGAGAGTTCATCAATGGGCGATTGTTGTTGAGAGTGAAATGGATTGAAAAATTCGTCTTCAGTAGGAGCAGCAGCGGTATCAGCAGCAGTTGTTGAGAGTGAAATGGATTGAAAAATTCTTCTTCATCGTACTGCTGACGTTGCACAAAATTTTCCTCCTCATCATACAGAATCTGTGTAGCAATTTTCTCATCAACTTCTGCAAAATCCAAGTAAGGCATATTAAAAGATTTGAACAGTTTATTATAATCGAAAGCCTCAGTTGGTCCCATGCTAGGCTTTGGTGGTTTGTAACTTGTGATGTCAGTGTTACATACCACCTCGACCTTGCTGGTCGTTATATTAAAGACTCTTCTGTTGGGTGTCCCAACAACATATCCGACTAAAATACCTTCGTCGCCTTTCTCACCAAATTTTGAGTTTGTCTTTAATATCGTACATGGGGACCCGAATGGTTCAAGACCATTCAAGTTTGGCTTTCGACCATGCATAAGGTCATAACAAGTTTTATTTAGCCTTTTAACAGTTAAAACAGGATTAAGGATATAACAGGTTGTGGCAACTGCTTCAGCCCAGAACACCACGGGAAGTTTAGCATCAGCCAACATGGTTCTGGCTCCTTCAATTAGCGTCCTGTTCTTCCTCTCAGCCACCCCATTTTGTTGCGGAGTATACGGGGCGCTGTGTTGATGGTCTATCCCTTTCTGTAAACAGAACATCTCCATCTGGTAGTTCTTGAACTCCGTCCCATTATCACTTCTGATGTACTTGACCTTTCTCCCAGCAATGTTTTCAACCTTGGTAATCAAGTTAATTACCAACTAAACCGTATCATCCTTTGCCTTCAGAAAATACACCCAAGAGTATCGAGAGTAATCATCGGTTACTACCAAGCAGTATGTCATTCCACCTAGACTCTTTACATTCACGGGACCCAAGAGATCCATGTGTATTAGGTCTAGTGTACTAACAATTGAGTTAACCTTCTTGGAGTGATGAGGTTTCTTGTGTTGTTTTTTCTTCTTGCACGATAAGCATTGATCTTCAAAGTTGAAGTTCTTCAGGGGAACACCAAGCACTAGTCCATTCTTGACAATATAATTCATTTTTCGAAGATGTATATGTCTCATTCTCCGATGCCATAACTCGGACTCAGATTCAGTTGCCTTTGACAGAAGACATGACTCTTCTGTTGTCATCTCAGTTGACCGCATATCCATTATATAAGTGTTCTTTTCTCTTGGAGCTTTCATCACCACCCATGCCTCGGGTATCTTGAAACCAGGATACAGAACAATTGCTTCATTTTTAGTAAAGTGTACTGTGTACTCTTTGTCACAAATCTGAGACACGCTCAACAAATTATGCTTCAACTCCTTAACAAAATTCACCTTCTCTAACTTCATTTTACCATTTGTCACAGTTCCAATACCAGTAATTCTACCACCACTCTCTCCAGCAAAACTTACCCTACCTCCTTGAACAGGTTTCCATTCGTGTAACAAATTCTTGTTACCAGTCATGTGCCGGGAACAGCCACTATCCACAACCCAATGATTGTTTACAGTCCTGTTCAATTGTTCCTGCACAGTTAACGAAAAGATTAAAATCTGGGGACCCAAGACCTACTGGTCTTGGGTCGATTAAATCTGTTAAACGGCATCCCGTACTTTGACTGCCCAAAGGCAGTTTGAGAGTGATTTATGTAAATTCTGAAAGGATACCTTCTTGAGAATTGACTATGAGGCCATCCAAACCTTAGTGGATTAACTGAGTTATAATTGTTGGTTTGGTTGTTAACTGGGAAAAACTGAGATCGATTTCTTTGACATCTTGGATTAGTCCAATATCTGAACTTTGGTGAGTAAGCATTCTTACCATTATAGTACTTACTATTCATTTTATTCTCAGTTTTCGTAGGCCTCATACCTCTGAATCTCTGATTAAGAGGACAATCTGCAATCAGGTGTCCTATTTGATTGCATCTAAAACAACTCCTGTGTTCAACCTTCGTCTCAACAGTTGTTTCAGATGTTGAGGTTGCATTACTATTTGTTTGTCTAACATATGGTGGGACAAACGGGTTTAGGGGAGAGTTCTTTTCAGTTGGCTTATATTCCTCCCCATGTTTTAGTAACACTACCTCTTCTTTTATCTCACTAGATTCGGATGTCTTGTCCGAATTTGATGAGACAGAACTAGGAGCAGAAATCTTAACATTTGAAACAGCCTTACATGTTTCTCTTTTACTAACTTCAGGTTCTTTAATCGAAACTTTGACAGGAACTGTCTGACTAATTTCAACATCAATAGATTTTTGATTACTAGGATCATACGTATAGTTATGGTTATATGGTGGTGGAACTTCAGAAAATCCAATTCCCCCTTTGTTAACTGGGGAACGTTGAACACTTACGATGTGATCAAGCATTGCTGAGGAGTTTCTAAACTGTTCAATTTTTCTGTTTAATTCCTGCACTTTTACCTGGTAATCAGCTATATGTTTATCCCTTTCAGCAATTAGTTTGGTTTTTTCCTCTAACACTTCATAACTAAGATCAATAACTTGTATTTTCTCAGCTAGACTGGCTTTAGGACTTCTGATATCCTTTTCACTAGCTTTTATTTTTACTGAGTAACTGTTTTCTCTAGTTTTAGTATAGTGATGATCTTCTTTTAACGTTTTAAATTGAGCATCCAAACTAACAAACTGATTAGTTATTGTTTTCAATTGTTCAGACAGATTTTCACATTGCATACAAGGGAGTTCAGAACTTACCTCAGAAAGCTGATCGTTCACTTCTGCCATGTAAGCTTGATTTTCCCCCATCTCCCTCTCGCTTCCTTCAGTTTCGATGTTAACTAAGTTAGCCTGTTCGAACACTTCCTCAACTTGCAGATTCCAGTCGTATCCCCCATTCTGTCTAGATACCATAGCCCTATTCTCACTACCTCCCCCATTCTGTTGTGCAGGCCTGTTCTGACTACGTTCGACTCTTTCATTTGTATATTCCTTGGCAAAGTGACCATTTTGTTGACAGTTGTAACATCTAACCTTTGATTTGTCAAAACCTGGTCTTTCGCCAACGAACTTTCTACCCGTTTTCTTCATGAATCTTTTAACCCGTCTTACTATCATAGCCATCTGCCACTGCAGATCCATCTCTTCTAGATCATCAGCATCTATCTGATCATAGTCTTCACCCAAATTTGCGGGATCGACTATTTTACCTTTGATGTAATTCTCATAAGAAGCAATGAAAGATGCATAGAGCGCAAACTACTGTTCAGCTGATTTAACACTCATGGGCATCTGTGAGTAGTTGTTGATTGAAACATTTGATGAACAGTTACCAGTTGTGGCTTGAGGTTTTGAATAATTATTTCTTGCAGCTACGAAACATACATCACCATCCATGTTGAGAGTCACATGACCATCCTGAGTTGAATTTGAGTGTGAGTCTCCCTTTGAGTAATAAGCAGAGGATTCTAACTTTGAACTTGAACTTGAAGTAACTTTCGCACCATACATTCCCGGATCCTGAACCTGATCAGTTGGTGTCTCTTTCCGAACCATGTTAAGTTCAAAAGTTCTTAATTTATTGACTGCTGTTTCCAAATCGATATTGGCAAACTTTTTATCTTCTCTCATCAAAACCGTGTACATTTCCCATTTCGGTGGAAGAGCATCAAGAAGTTTCTCTACTATCTCCTCTTCTTTGTATACAATGGAGTAATTGCTGAGTTCGGTCATCAGGTGATAATATCTTGTGATGATATCATCAAGTGATTCATTTTTCAAATATTTGAACACCGAGAATTGGTTTTTAGTAGCTTAATTTTGGATGCACGTATCCCCACATTACCTTCATATCGATTTTCTAGCGCTTCCCATAGCTCTCTAGTGGTTTTGTATTTCCTGAATGTGTGAAGAATCTCTTGTGGAAGAGCCATGGTGATCGCCGCATGAGCTTTACTCTCTGCCTCATACATTTTCCTCTCCTCCTCATCCATCTTACTGTACTTCTTTATTTGATAACGACCCTCAAACAAGGCCGTTGGTGGAATGTATCCATCTTGTATGCACACCCACATCTTAGCATCTTGATATTTAACATACTGTTCAAACCGATCTTTCCAAGCAACGAAATCGGTACCCTTAAGCATTTTCGGAGCCTTAGTTGCTGAACCTGCCTCAACTTCCATTTTCACCAGTTCCGTAATGTTTATCGAAGTCATCGCTGAAAGAAACACGACTTGAAAACACACAAAAAGTTTTTTTTTTTTTTTAATTTGAACAGTGATCAGTAGGCGAAGTTATGCTTAACTTCGCTTAAGCTTAACTTCGCTTGTTTTCCACAACTTCACTTACTCAGATGGCGAAGTTGTTCCTAACTTCGCTTCTTTCTTAACTTCGCCTTATGTTAACTTCGCTTAATTCAAGCGAACTTGTGAGACAAGCGAAGTTAATGATAACTTCTCTTAAACTAATATCTTCGCCGAAACCCTACGAACAGTGACGGCAACTTCGTCTGATGAACACAAGGTTTTTGCAGGTTTTAATTTGACGTATTGCGAGGTATGCGAAGGTGTAATGGGTTATATTTGATAGTGGGAGATGGGTAGGACACAAAAACTCGGTATTTCAACGTAAACTTGTCCCGCGAATAATCGAACGGAACGATTTCTACACTCGTGTGAAAATCCCGAACCACACAATCACGAGCAAAAACTCTGATACCAATTGTAGGTTCCCAGCTGGATCTACACGGAAGTATCCCGTACTACATAGGTGCGGAATCCCTACGTAAGACGATACGAGTGTTCGATGCAATATACGTTAAAACCGAAAACAAATACACGTTACAATACTCAAAAGACACGTTGTATTGCAACACTTTAACACGTGATCTACCAATCACAATTACACGTTCTGCCAAAAACTTATGAAACACAAGCCGTAGCCAAGGCTTATAAAGCCTTCGACAACTTCGCCTAACAGACTAGGCGAAGTTGTCAATAACTTCGCTTGTCCACAAGTTCGCTTATATCAGGCGAACTTGTGAGACAAGTTATCTAAAACATCAAAACAAAACAAACTAACACGATTACAAACACCAGATACTGAACTATTGACATCATGCACCAACATGTTTAGAGTTTGTTGCGGTAGGTACAACCGTAGGGTTTTGTTGAGATTGTTAATTGATATAATTCAGCAGGTAAGCACCTTCTTAGAGACCGAGAGGTGATAGGAAGTAAAGTCGTCTCATAGTCTTTGCTTGTTAGGATTAGGATTGCGCGAAAGCGGGTTCGGTTCTTGTCGGGTTTGGGTTCGTGAGCGATTAGTTGGTCTAGTTTATGTTAAACCAAATTGTTCCTCTATCCTTGGGTGCGTATTATTCGTTTCCATTATGGTCGTGTGTCAGTGAATCCGAGAGGAGAGTCGACATTAGAACACCTTAGCATTCGTTTCCCGGTTTGTTTTTAAAATCAATTAATTGTAAGTTAGGGTTTGTTAGTGAGACCGAGAGGTGATCTAGCTTTCTTGAGCGAACCTTAGTTATGTCATCTTTAGATATCGGTTTCGTGAGATCATTCAATCCATTAGCTTGGTAGACCGTCAATTTGATTCTTACCTAGATAGACGTTTTCTCCATTGTCAGTTGAAACCTCGTTAAGTGTTTCAGTTAAGTCAGTTCAGTTAATTAATTTAGTTTATGTAATTTAGGTCAAGTAGTTTAATTTATTAAAAACCAACTAAAAAATATTATTCTTAGGATGGTCTCTTCTAGGGTTTAGTGATCATAGACGTTCTCACGTGTCCTTGTGTTCGATACTTGGACTTCTTAGGTCTATACTACTTGTGATCGGTACACTTTTCGGTTGTGTGTGGATTCATTAGGAGTTTCCGTTTTAAATTTAAAGCTAAGTTGTGAGTTCAATAGAAAGAGCAAGCACCCTTTAGACACACATCAAGTTTTTGGCGCCGTTGCCGGAGACACGGTTTGAGGCGTATTGTGAATAACTCGAGTTGGGAACTTGCCTATTGTATTTCATGTTTATTTTTAGATTAGATTAGTTATTTTAGTTAGATTAGTTTATTTTAGTTTAGTGTAGTTTATGTTTAGTTTTATTTTTATTATTATTATAGTTATTCTTAATTATTTTATCTATTTTATCTGGTGCCCGTGATCCTTTTCTTTTGAGTGTTCTTTACAGTGAAGATGTTCAGACTACAAGTTGAAAAACCATGGTGCAAAGTCTGTGGCGGAAACCATTGTGTACATGATGATTATGAGAGAAGGAAGATAGAAATCGAGGCACAAAAAGCCCATTGGGAATCACTTTGTGTAGAGCCTCCATACCGTTTTGCATATGATCAAATGGGGAACATCTTAGGGTATAAATACTTATCGGGAAATATACTAGAGCCAACCCCATAATTGGAATCAATAATGGACGATGTGTTATTTGCTATTGAGAATGATTCAGTATATGTTCCATGTTCACCTCTTATTTAAACGCTTATTGAACCCCCCTAAGTGAGATTGAGGATACTAGAATGGAGGAGCAAATAGAGTTGGAGTATGATCCCTCTTGGGAGGACGATTTTAGGTGTGAGTTTGGTGAAGAGTTGATGGATTTTACCATGACAGATGAAGGAGAGTTTGACCCACTTGGCGATTTAAAGTTGCTTGAATATCTATTGTATAACGAGCCAAGTGTGGGGATCAAGAATGAGCCTTGTGAGGAGAGCAATGAGGTGGTTGGCGAATCAGTATTTCCACCATTGCACTTTGAATGTGAAAAACCAAAACATGAATCATACTCAATCTCCATTCAGGACGTGTTTATGTTTAAAAAGATGGCTAAAAGAATAAGGAGGATATCTAGGCTCAGAGATCATGGTGTGCTAAAGAGTTCGTCACTCCCGTTTCACTTTAGGGAATCTTTTTTGGGGGAGTCTAAGAGTTGGCGGGCCAAGTTCAAGTCATATGTTTGGGCCCATGAGAGCGATGCAATTGGTTTCTTCCTGACCAATTGTAAAAGGAGAGTGTTGAGGAGTATTGATGGGAAGCGGATAAATGAGAAGCCTCCTGATTGAGGTTTCGGGAGCAAGTCTGGCTGAAGACTTTATGTGTAAACTTAGCGCTTTCCGGGAGGCAACCTAGTTATTTTGTGGTTGGTTATGAGATGGTCTATGAGCTAGGGTTTTAAGCAAGTGTGGGGATGCAAATTTCTTCATGATTTGACGTGACGATATCGCATTGATGGGCACGGAACATGACTTAGGACACACAACCACTACAGTTTACTAGGAGAGTCTGTTCCATTTTCCTTTCTTTATTTTATTTTGTCTTTTTTAGTCAATGTGTAATTTAAGTGTGGGGATGGGTAATTGACTTTCTAAATATAATAAAATTAAAAAAAATACAAAAACACAAAAATATGTTTATTTCTTACGTTTTTGCTTTCTTATTTGTACGCCGCTACATGCGAGTGAGTTTGAGTTATTGCATGAATTATTATGTGCATGGTAGCTCTGATGGCGTTTTGGAACTGGCTCTCCCAAGGTTGCGGCCGCGAATGAAATGTTATACGGTCATTCGAATGATACACAGCTGGTGAAGATTCTGCATATAAACCAGGTACTAACCCGTTCTCTGTTTTACTCTTGACTATTTTAAGTTTTATTATTTTTTTTAATTTATTTCTTTTCCTTTTTCTCATCGAGGACGATTTGTTCTAAGTGTGGGGATGTGAATTTATTTTACTTAGTTGTAGAAAAAAATTTTACGAACAAAAAATTTAATAATAACATTTTTTGCACTCTTTCGCTGAAAATTATGTCGGTTACTTAAGTTCGAGGGACATATACTTGTATATGTTTTGTCCCGTTATCTGCCTGTAGACATACAGGATAGCCATTGACCCGAAACTGAAAGTGGATGGGGTGACTGAATTTGGAAAAATGAATAAAAAGAAAAAAAAGTTTTAAAGAAAAATATCCCTTGAAAATTGTTGTTCTTCTACGCTAAGTAGGAAATAATATTATTACCGTTGTGTTAACAAGCTCTCGGAACTTTTGAAATATATAATATAATAATTAAAGAAGAGATGGTTTGCATATATGATTTGGGATGTGTCAGTAGGCCCAACTAGCTTTGATAGTACTCTTTAGCAGATTTTATATATATAATAATTAAAAAAAAAGGTGAAACCGAATTTCAATGCTTAGGGAGGATTACCATAATCTAAAAACTTTGAGATGGTAAGACTTAGATGCACTTAAACCAGCACACCACCATATGTCCATCTTTTTACGAGCTTAGAAATAGTTATATACTTTATGGTGATAAAAAAAAGTATGTGTTGAAAGTGTACTCTGAAAAGTTGTTCCAAAAAATAAATGATTGTGAGAAAGTTAGGTATTGTAAATTCCAAAGAAGCATTCTCAAAAGAGGCCAAAGATGCACATAATAGACGGGACTGAGAGTTTACGTGTTGCCAAGGGGATAGTGACTATGAGGTTATCGCTATTAGGGCCCGAGGTTCTTAGTCAATAAATATCAAATTAGGATTTATAGGACAAAGTCCAATAATATTTAGGAATTGCTCGTAAGGCCTTCACACTACCATTCAAACATCAGCAATCAACGGTGATTTAAATCGCGTACGTTTTTGTATGATTAGAATTTGTGTATTCTTTCCTTAATCTATATATATATATATGGTAGAGATACTGTACGCTAAGCCTTAACGTACGAGAGATACGCGAGACGCTCAATGGCAAAAAACAAAGGCAAAAACATAAAACGCTCAGAATCGATCACAAAAACTTAAACGCTCAGCCAAAAACCTAAAACGCTCAGAAAACGCTCAAAAACGGTCTTCGTGAAAAAAGTAAAAAAATTGATCAATTAACGATCCAAAATTGTTTTTTTCGGTTAACCAATGATTAATTGGATACGTATTGACGATTCCGAGATGTTGGGATGTGATTTCATGGATCAATTCATGAAAAACGAGATTCGCGTACGTTAATGTACGTTAAGGGTCAGTGTATTTTATCTTTTCACTATATATATAAAAATAAAAGGGTTCAAATAAGAATAGGGAGTTTCCTAGGAATAGTAAGAACCAACAAATTTTTGACATTTGGCATTACAAAATGGTGAAGGAACAAATCTAGGAAACTATGTCGGTTATTAGTAATTTTAAATCTCAACCATTGATTAACATGATCCAATGGCTATGATTTATTCCTAGTCTTCCTAGAAAACTACTTCTTTTTATAATAACCCTCCCCTATATATATATAAGTTTAAATAAAAAACAATTGTTTCGTGAGAAGTGTGAGAATGCTTTAAAATAAGATACACAACCTAAATTAGACACTATACCATGTAAATAGCAACCAATCTCAACCACTAGATCCTAAATCCAAGGGTCTATATCTACTCTTATGCTTCTCACGAAACTATTTCTTTTTACATTAACCCTACCATATATATATATATATATATATATATATATATATATATAAAAGAGTTCAAATAAAAAATAATTGTTTTGTGAGAAGTGTGAGAATGTTTTAAAATAAAATACACCACCTAAATAGGATACTATACCATGTAAATAGGAAACTATATAACTTTTAGAAACTATATATATATATATATATATATATATATAGGGTAAGGATCCTAAGAGAACACTTTGCAAATTGAGAACTTTGAGAACCACTTTGGACCACTAAAAACACTTTAAAAAAATCATAAAACAAAAAATAATAAAAATTTTAAAAAGGTTAAAAAAATCAAAATTCTTATATTTCATTCCGGTTTCATTAAAAAAAAAATAAAAAAAACGTCGTATTATACACATATGTATAATTTTATATAATCTTTAATTACATATATACATATGTACATTATCATTTATCTTAAATTATACACATGTGTACAAAAAAAACATGTAAATGTACATATATGTATATATTATACATATGTGTATATAACTTAGTTAAACCGAGGGTTTTTTTTTATGAAACCGGGATGATAAAATAAGAATTTTGGTTTTTTTACTTTTTTTATTTTTGTGTTTTTTTTAGTTTATGATTTTTTTTATTTATGGGTTTTTTGTGGTCCAAAATGGTTCTCATAGTTCTCAATATCAGAAAAGTTCTCTCATGATCCTGATCCTATATATATATATATATATATCACAAGTCAATTGGTGTATAATTCGTTATTGAGAATGAACGTGTGTAAGGCTTTTTTATTAAGAACGAACGAGTGTTTGATCACTATTGAGAAACAACACATCTAATACGAGCAACCACCACCATAAAACCTGTAAACGCATATCATGAAAAATTGAGCACATGACACATGTCATTAACATATGGACCAAACTAAAACACGCAATGACACAATTGTGAATCGTTTTTGTAAATAAGAAATGAAATAAACGTAGACTCGTTTGTAGGCATACATGCGACACCCCAAAATGTATAAAAGTAAAGTGTGGTTATGAAAACTAGTAATCACGAATTGTACAAGCAAATGCCTCAGTCGGTGAAATTCGACAGAGGATTTGTTACTCATCTGAAAACGAATAGAATGCATATAATTATTTACATAAATGATGTCGAATTGAGTGAAAGAGAAGAGCTAGGGCTTGGCTTCAAACACGAGATTAAAAAGTGATTCTTGACTGCTTCTGGACAACAATTGATTAAGGGTTTCTATCGAGATGTAGTACAAAGTGTGTGGGACTCGTTAATTAATACTTAGCGCGTATTGATAGTGTTTACGCTAGGTGTTAATGCAAATAGATTTTAATTGGGTCATGTGTTAGTGCTGAGTGTTACTAGGTTTCCATATAGAACGAAGAGGGGTTGGTGCATGAACCGCTAATTTAATCAAATCCCTGAAAATCAAGTGTAAACGAATGGTTTATTTGGTCAAAGCATGAAGAAGAAAATAGAAAAAAATGGGGGGGGGGGGTATAGGGGGTATGCGATAAGAAGGGGGTGTGATGGGGGAAATTGTTTTAAGGTTTGGAAATACGTTAAAATATGAATTTAGGGCGCGTTCGTTTCACGGAATGGAATGGAATGGAATTAGAATTGGAATTTGCATGGGATTTGGAATTTGAAGGAATTGAATTTGGAATCTGAACATTTCAATACGAATTGGAATTGGGGGGAATTGAAATCCAAATACATTCGTAATGTATTCCTCTGACAAATGAATAGAAATCAATGAATTTTTTTTTTAAACAATGATAACGGCGAAAGCATTTTAGTTTTTTTTTGTGCATATTTTTTGTTATTTATTTATATTTTGCATTATGATTTTTTATTATTTTTTTGATTTTTTATGGGTTTTCTATTAAGATAAAAAACCCTTCAAAAAATATTCAAAATGAAAAATTCATAACTCAAAATATAAATTAAAAAAAAAAGTAAAAAAGCTAAAATGTTTTATTTGTTATCCTCGTAAAAAAAAAACTCGAGGTAAGATTCCAATAAATTTCCTTAAATTACTCCACATTTTTGAAGGATTTAAAAACCCTATATTTAAAGGAATTGAATTCCAATTCTAATTCCAATTCTTTGAGCTGAACACACTAAAATGGAATTAAGATTCAAATTCCAACGAAACGAACACGTCATGTCATGGGATTTTAATTCCAATTCCTTTGAATTCCTACGAATTCTGTAAAACAAACACACTCTTAAAGTTTTAATCATGGTTTATAATCAACAAAAATTATCAACAGCTAAAACCTACGTGTCCATAACTTTTAATATTAGCTTACATGCGACAAATATGACTAACGTGAAACAAACCTGATTTAACTATAACAAAGTAATAATAAAGTTTGTTATGATATATAACAAACCTGTAACTGAATAGATTTTTTATATTACGGGGCGAGTTTTTGGGTTCGGAATTTGACTAATGTCACACTGCAACGTGCGTGTGTTAAGACGTTTTGCACCTATATTTTTCTGTGACTCTGTTGCAACGCGCTGGTCATAAATAAACTTAGCTATTGTTTTTTATGTTTCACACTTAGTGTGAGTGGTTCAATATTTTTACGTCTGTTTTTTATTTAGTTTGAATTTGTCCGTTCATAATTTATTTTTCACAGGAGCCTTACCCATGTTGGTGGCCGATGACGATGGCGTGGCATTGACGTTACTTGGCACGGTTTACGTCCCTGCCGCAATGCTAGCTGTTAACAAACTCAAATTAGATATCAAATACGCTTTAAACTTAAGACTTTTTTTCAAGCTACAATATGCACCTTTCAAAGATCATGGTAAAAGCAATGGAGTAGTCATCTGATCACTCACGTCCTCTCATCCATGTCAAGACCATATCATATTTCACTCATTTATATTTTTCTTTCTTTAACTAAATAAATTAAATTATTTTAAAATTAAAATAACAAAATATAAAATTAAAATAACATTGTATTTAAATAAAATTAAAAAACACAAGACGTGCCGAAAAAAAACTAAATTAACATTTATTCTTAAAAAAAACTTAGACAATAAAAGTAACATTAAATAAAAAATAATAGCTAGATATTTAACTCTCCGAGTTGTGGTAAGTAGGTATTCAAATTATGCTCGATAAAGTCACATTGCTAAGTCAAATGCATTTGTCTATCTCGTAGTTGATTTATGAAAGCTTCATCAGACACATTGATGTTTGAAGGATTGGGTATGTTTTTCATAGATATCGCTTTGCGTTTGTCCTTTATAATCATATTGTATAGTATGAGGCAAACATACATAATCTTTCATAACTTTATAGGATGCATTGCCCGTGCCGCCAATCCAATTACTCCAAATTTCGATTTCAAAACACAAAAGCTTTAATGACGTTTTCTCTTGCAGCTTCTTGTGCATTTGCAAACTTCATTTTTTTTATTTCAACCAGAAAACGTAGCGCTTTTAAAATTAAGATTGTTTTACATTCACATCAAACAAACACCTAGGTGCCATTCCATGCATTTCATCGTTGAATATGATGACATGTGTTGGACGTTTAGATGGTTATTCGACCCACCGACACAAAAAAATGCATGACCTGTCCCTAAATTTTAGACAGAATTACAGAAATTGTCATTTATGTTTACACCAAATTTCACTCATTATCCTTTATCTTTATAATTAACATGTTTTATCCTTTACGTTTACAAATCTAACAAAGTTTGTCCTTTGCCCCTAACCCAGTTAGTTTTTCTCGTTAAATCAAGTCCATTGCACATGAGGACAAATTAGTCATTTAAGATACAAATTAAAAATATTATAAAAAAATAATCAAAAAAACAAAATCACTCTCTTTCTCCCTCTCGTTTAATCTACCATCACCCCCACCCCTCACACCACCGACCCCGTCTGACCTCCGACAACCACCACTACCGCCTGAAACCATCGTCATCCCCCCTACATCACTAGAGCCACCACCGTGCCTACCGCCACAAACCCCAACACCGCCACCGACCTAAATTTTAATAATTTCAGACTAAATTAGCATAACAGTAGAAAACCAAAGCTTAATCAAAATGAAGACAAAACCTTAAAACCCTAACATATTCTTACTTAATGGAACAAAACCAGTTGTGGCAACCCAAACCATGTATCAATCTGCTCCATTGGCGGCCTTAACGAGCCCTAATCATGGCTGTCGGAAACCTATTCAGGGTGTATTTTTCCATTGGAGCGTCATCGTCGCCGCCGTTAGGGCTTGTAAACAACGGTGGAGGAAATAGGGCTTGCAATCGAAGCCCCTTGCTGATAGATTCTCCAGAGCTGATAGAAACCCATCGTGGTTTTGACGACAGATCCAGAGAGAGATGATTAATGTATTAAGGTGGGGGGTTGCAGTTGAACGACGTTTTGAAGATGAGGGCGAGCTAGCTATGTCGGTGGTAGTTTTCGGCTCTGATGGTTCCCCGCTGTGGTGGTTCCGGCAGGGATATGGGTGGAGGTGAAAGACGGTGGCGGCGAAACAGGGGTGAGACGGTGGACGGTGATAATGAGGTTGGGTTATGCCATAAATAAACATTATATGTGATATATTTATAAATAGTTAAGTTTATTTGTTTTTAAAAAAATAAAAGGTATTATGTTTTTAATCTTTTAATAATATTTAGGTTAAATATTAAAATGTATTTTTAATAAACGGATAAAATGACCGTTTTGCCCTCATGTGCAATGCACATGACCTGACTTAACAATAAAAACTAACTGGGTTAGGGGTAAAAGACAAACATTGTTAGATTTGTAAACGTAAAGGATAAAACAAGTTAATTTTAAAGATAAAGGATAATGAGTGAAATTTGATGCAAACATAAAGGACAATCTCTGTAATTCTATCTAAATTTTATGACACAATAGCTTTGAGAGATATCCTTGGGTACTCGTTATCTCCCCGCGTGAATTTTCATCGCCACTCCATTGAACAATTCCGCCATGACTAGTGTGTACAAACGGTGCTTTCTATCATTCCCAGAAAATCTATGTAATCTTACATGAGCATTGTTTAAATGTTAGATTTCATGGCTAGTCGGTGTACGTAAAACTTCTTTTCTATATAAACGAATAATATATTCACAAAAGTATTTTAATGTGTCACATGACATTCCTTCAGATCCAGTACCTCATCTTAATTGTCGAAAACACTCTCATATGCTAGCAAGAAAATTTCACATGTGCACTTTTGTATTAGCAAAAAACCCCTTTCTCGATCTAGCATCGTATTCATGTTGATGTACATACACAAAATTTGCCCCCCAAGTCGACAAGAATTAGTAAAATAGTTCCCCCGACATTCATAACGAACTCCGAAAACTTCTGCAATGTATTTGGGATCTTCAACAAAATTGTCTCTTATTAATCGTTCGTGTGCGGATTTGCGATCTCTCCTCAAAATAACTCTTGTTACCATTTTATCACGACTTGCCGCTTGTGTGACTATACCAAGAAATTTCATGGTTTCTTCACTTGAATAATCACAAAGTGAGACATCATTATTGATGAGCTCGGCGTGAATACCAGTACCGAAAATCACCAAAAGTTGGCACCAGTACCATAAATGCTCGGTTTGGCACCTGTACCGAAGACAAAAAAATCGATAAATACTGGTATGGTACTGAACCATGTCGGTATTGTATCAACCCCGAAGCCTTAAAAACTGGGAGTCGATTTGTTACTGAAAGTACCTGGTTAAATCTGAGTTCTATAATACTTAAAATTAGCCATTTTTATCGGTTTATATTTATTCACATCGACAACAATTAGTTAAATAGTTCCACCGAGGCACTCCCGAAAAATCTGCAATGTATTTGGGATCTTCAACAAAATTGTCTCTTATTAATCGTTCATGTGCAGAGTTGCGATCTCTCCTCATAATAACTCTTGTTACCTTTTTATCACGACTTGCCGCTTTTGTGTGACTGTACAAAGAAATTTCATGGTTTCTTCACTTGAATAATCACAAAGTGAGACATCATTATTGATGAGCTCGGCGCCAATACCAGTACCGAAAATCGCCAAAAGTGGGCATCAGTACCAAAAATGCTCGGTTTAACACCGGTACCGAAGACAAAAATCGATAAATACCGATATGGTACTGAACCATGTCGGTTTTGTATCTACCCCGAAGCCTTAAAAACTCAGAGTCGATTTGTTACTGAAAGTACCCTGTTAAATATGACTTCTATAATTCTTAAAATTGACCATTTTCATGGGTTCAGTTTTATTCACGTTTGGACTAATTTTTTTTTCCGTGAATAATAACTCGTGGATGTTGTCGCAACTAAATATCAATTTGTTGCAAAAGAAATATGATAAAAAAATTGCGTGTAATTTATTACATTATAATATATATAACTAGTTTTAGAGCCCGTGTAACACACATTATAATCTAAATAATTAAGTTAGCAATACATAATGTATATACAAAAATGTATTACATATATGCTTGTATCATTATACATAAATTGATTTTATTTGTCACAAATTTTCAAGAAATAAAAATAAAAAATGAACTTAAAGAAAAATAATAATGCACGTGCAAAAACATATCCAACAAAACTTCATCAATTGAAAATTTATTAAATGTATCATATATTTATAACTGCAAGAAATTTTGTTATGAACCAATTTCAAAGAACACTTCTCATATAATAATAGTTTTGAGCTACACCATGAAAAGATATTGATAAGTTTGAGGGACTTCTCGACTTTGCCAATTGACAAAAAAGTAGCATGTTAATCCGTTCAATTTTGTGAATGTTTTGCTTCACTTGATCATAATTTTGTACGAAATTCTTCACATACAAATTATGATCACTATTCAAGGGAAAGTCAATACTGACAAAAATGTTTCTAATTTGATAAAGTTTGAGGTATTGATATGCCTAAAAGTGACATGTCGGAAATGTTTGTCATTTTTTCTTAAATTTCAATAGTCATGGGAAAAATACTAATGTGCAAAATCCAGAATCTTTTGAAAATTTCCAAAAATGTGTTTAGATATTAATTCGAAACTCAATCGCATTTAAAGTTTTTAACTATCATTTGTTTTACATTTTCAAGTCAAACTTTGATCCCGTAACACGTTTGACGATAAATATATTTGCATTCTCAAATTTTTAAAAATATTCATATTACCCTTTTTTTACCCTTAACAAATTTGAGCCAAATGTAGTTAATATGTATCAAACGATCTATTTTCTAACTCTTAACCCGTAACAATTAAATTTAAGTTTCACAAAAAATCCGAAGCAATCATTGATAAAAAAAACCCAAGAAAGTAAATGTTAGGGCATGAATTTTATCCTGAGGATCCATTATCATTGACTGTCTTATGGATAAGTTATCCTGGAGATATGTCTCAAGTTACAAAGGATCAAGGATCCTAGCTATTATTTGTTTACTAATGATTGTATTTGAATGGTGATTTGTTAGCTAGTTATAACGACTATATGAGTGAGTCTTCCTTAAAGTTCGCTACTAGAAGCTCCCAGCACGTGGTCAAATAACGTTGAAGGAGTTGTGGACGAGTGGCGGATTAATAGGAAATATTGTTGTTTGTTATTTTTTTTATAATCGAGATATCGGATCAGTTAAGAATCACTTGTATGATCACACACTAGAGTAGAGCTACAATTCTCTCTAACACTACACACTAGCATTCATTTGTACTGCCGATCGTTATCTCCAACACTTTGTAACCATTTTTGATATTAATAAAGTGGTGATCGACGAGTTGTCATCACCTGGGGTTTTTTTTTTCCTTTGATCTAATTAAGATCAAGGGGTTTTTCCTCGCAACAAATCACGGTGTTCCTCCCTATTTTGTTCATATATTCATTGTTATCAATTTAGCACTAAACCTCACATAACAGATTTTGATACATTATCCTTAGCAGATTTTTGTCCAAAACAATTTGGCGCCCACCATAGGGCAATTGGTGCTATAATCCAGAAAATACCCTATCAATTTTCACCTTTTCATACCTATATCACTTTCAATGGCCTCTCAATCAACCTCTGGTTCGTCAACCATGCCATATTCGGCTCCTCTCTCGTCAACAATGATGGAATCCTTCTTGAAGACTTGGATACTGTTGAAGAACTCAAAAACCTAGCCAAGATCAGAATGGCGGCTTATAAATAAAGGGTAGTTAGGGCATACAACAAAAGTATAAGGATCAGAAGATTTCAAGAAGGAGATCTAGTCTTGAAAAAAGCCTTCCAGAATACCATCAATCCGGCAGATGGGAAGCTAGCACCCAAGTGGGAAGGTCCTTATTTGATTGAATCGGAGGCTGGAAAGGGGGCATATCATTTGCTTACTATGGAAGGAAACATGTTATCAAGAGCATGGAATGCAATCCACCTCAAGAATTACTTTTTCTGATCAGGATCAAGTATCCTCTGAGGATCAAGTATCCTTAAAGGATCAAGGATCCTAAAATCGGTAATATCTATCTAATCTCTTATTCATTTTTTATTTTTGCTTATTTAAGCATAACATATTCTTAGCATTTGTATTTTCCAAGTTTTAAGTAACAATGCAAGATATTAATGAGGTATTCAATGATCAAGAGGTTAGCCACCTCTCCTTTAAGTTTAAGGTACTAAACTATTTCCCTTGGCCTAGCCCACGATTGGGTATGACCCCCGGTGGTCATATCCTCAAAGGTTAAAGGTTTTCACCTTTCTTACGAACTAGAGTTTCTACACTCTCTCCTGTAGCGCATGCTATCCAACGTATAGTCCGGTGCAACGGGACCAGTACACGCTTAGTGGCTAACAATTTCGTTGTTTTCGGCTATATGGAGGATCCTACGATTTATGGTAGACGTACCATACCACCGGTTTATATCATTTTCATGTTATCTTACGTTTGGGCTAAATCTCGGTTTGGGCGAGTCCCCAGTTAACATCCGTATAGTGGGCCAGTCCCCAGTTTGGGATTGTCCCCAGTTTTTGTGCTTGTCCCCAGTTTGGGCTTGTCCCCAGTTCACGGGTTTGTCCCTGGTTCACGGGCTTGTCGCAAGTTTATTATTTGGGCTTGTATCCAGCTTAACGGGTTTAACCCCAATTAATCTTATAAGCTCTTTGCAACAGATGTTCTAAGTCCAACAACGAGAATCAAGACTTGTAGATTCAAAATCCTTAGCTTATTTCTACAAGGGTCACCGAAGGTTCTATACTTGTGGTAGCGTAGGTCTACTTAGACCTTATGGTATGATTTCTACTTGAAAATTTATATTGGTTTGACTAAGATTCTTATAAATCTTTTTGTTTAAAGATTTAAAATCTTTGAATTGTTTCTATAAGGGTATTCTATCCTAAAAATTTTCCTTTTAATTATTTTTCTTAAGGGTATTCTATCCTAAAATTTTCCTTTTAATTATTTTTCTAAGGGTATTCTATCCTAAAAATTTTCTTTTAATTATTTTTCTTAAGAATATTCTATCATAAAATTTCTTACTCAAGATTATTTCTTAAAACACTCAATAAAGCTAAGACTATATCAAACAAATCTTCAAAATAATAAATAACAAGCAAATAATCAAAAGTTTTAGATTATTATTAATATAAGTCACCTGGACTTATCCAAAATCCTTAACCCGGATTTCACCATACGAAAGATGGACCATCCACTCGGGTTAAGAAGGTGTTACTAAATGTTCTTAAAGTGTAGGAAAATAAAGGTTAGAGGCACCATACGCTTCATCCTCATAAAACATAGGATTCATCCACCTTCGGTATCCATGAAAATTGTCTTGAGGTTCATTGATCCTTAAACCGTAATTACTAGTGCCTGTTACAAACCATAACCATTGTTCATAAAAACATCAATATAAAAAAATGCGCTCGGGCCTTGTCTTAGATATCCTTCATCGCCCATTACGCGGCTGCTTCACCCTCCGCGGTTGCTTCCTTTCCTTCACCAGCTTCCACCACATCCTTGACCCCACTAGTCCCAGCTTCGTTCTCTTCAGCCATCTCCACATTCGCCACCAAGAGCCGCCAGAGCAGTCTTCCACTTCTTCACATCCCAGGTCGCTTTATCAAAAGCAGGATCACCGGCCTCTTTCGCCATCTTAATCCTTGCCTGGAGAACCAACCTGGCAGCCCACATTTTGGCCTCTTCTGTAGCCTGCTTCACTTCTTCTTGGCGATGGGCTTCTGCTGATGACAGCTTATCCTCCAACTGCTTCTTATCCTTCGAAAGCTGGATTAAGGCTTTATCCTTGTTAACCACAGCATTCCTTATCCTGGACAGCTTTTCGCTCATCTAGTTCACAATATTTTCATAGTGGTCTTTGAAAGCATTCATAGCCTGTAACCAACAATTGATTAAGGATTAGAAGGATATGGGATCCTTAAATTCAAAACAGCGGGATACAGGATACTTACAGTAAGGATCACATCAAAGTGGGTTTCGGTCTCAGAGGATCTCTTTCTCTTGGAAGCGGCTGACTTGGCTCTAGCAGTTGCAGTTTTTGGCTCAGAAGTGGTTGGTGCCTTCAAAGCCTCTTTCTTGACATCTTAAGAAGTAATCATACTTTCGATATCCTCCAAGGAGAATTTGCTAGCAGACTTTTGAGATTTCTTAGCACCTGCAGGAATAAATTAACATATAAGTATTCTATCTATCATTATTTATTTCAAATTATTACACTAATCTTACTTGACATGTTGGAATCTGAAGAAATATCACAAAAAGATTCGATGAAACGGCCTTGAAAAGTTCTGACCTCGGTATCCAGTGCAAGGAACCGTTTTGTTTTTCTTCCGTTCCAGGTAACTTGGCCAGGGAAGCAAAATTCTCAACTGCAAATCATAAAAAAAAAAAAGATACAAAGTTAGATCGGTCATCACGGATCATGTCTTGTTAAGGATCCAGAATCCTACCCTTTCTGGTACATTTTAAAGGTAAATCAGCCCCACCAGGTATGGAGTTGTGATTTACGAAGAAAAACTGATTCCTCCAAAAGGAATCGTTTAAGGTCTCTTTTGAAATCAGATTGCGTTGTCGAGGCTTGGATTTCAGTATGAACCTGCTTGGACCGTGAGTGGTTAAGGTATACAGGTGAGACAATTTCGTGATGCCAAAGTCGATCTCCTCTTCATCAATAATCTTCTCAATGGTACCTAGAACTCTCAAAATCATGGGCATAGCTTGGATACAAGATATGCCCGTGGTTTCGTAGAAACTTTATGTAAAAGGGGGAAAAGGATAAGTGTATCCAATGAGAAAGGGTCAACCCGGAAAACACACCCAGGTTCGAGAATAAATGTCGCATGGAACGCCGGAGTCATATGGTCGGAAAATGGTTTCCGGAGGAATCATCGGTCGGAACTCATCTATCTCGCGGTCAGTGAACTTGCATGTCTCTATAGAAGGATTGGCTATGAGGTTTTGGGAGTGCATCTCCATCAAACCAGAGTCGTCGAAAGACTGGTCGGACGGCTTAGAGGGAGGAGATGAAGAAGAAGCGACATACATGTTATCGGAAGAATTAAAAGAATAAAGAGAGAATAAAGGATACCTGACGAGCTGCCTGCATATGTGGTTAAAAAATGGTTATAGGGATCGCATATATAGGCGGTTATGATTAATATCAAATGTTAGATAATAAGTATCTCTGGCGACTGTCTATCATCTACTTTTTGCAGGATTCAAATTTCAAAATGCCAGCTGTAGAGCATAAACACCCGCCATTTTGGGGGCAATTGTTAGGGCATGGATTTTATGTCGAGGATCCATTATCCTTGACTGTCTAATAGATAAGTTATCCTGGAGATATGTCTCAAGTTACAAAGGATCAAGGATCCTAGCTATTATTTGTTTACTAATGATTGTATCTGAATGGTGATGTGTTAGCTAGTTATAACGACTATATGACCGAGTCTACCTTAAAGTTCGCTACTGGAAGCTCCCAGCACGTGGTCAAAGAACGTTGAAGGAGTTATAGACGAGTGGCAGATTAATAGGAAATATTGTTGTTTGTTATTTTCTTTATAATCGAGATATCGGATCAGTTAGGAATTGTTGGTGCATTTTGTGACCGTCGCTATGCAATTCAGACCAGCGGAACGCCACAGGCGAAGTTAGCACAACTTCGCCTTAGGCGAAGTTAGAACAACTTCGCCAACGGCGAAGTTGTAACAACTTCTGCCTTAGGCGAAGTTATCACAACTTCGCCATAGGCGAAGTTGTGAACAACTTCGCCTACTGGCCCAAGCCCAAGCCCGAGAAGATGTTTTGTCTATATATATGTGTGTCTTGTTTAGGTTTTGTATCCAGAAAATAAGAGTAATTGTGTTATAGTTCATTTGTCTAGAGAGTAAAAGAGAGGAAGTGTCGTGAGGGACGACCCGAGGTAGAGCTCACCTCGGGTAGGACGTGTTTCTGTTTATGTTACGGTATGTAACGTGTTTGATTATTATATTATAAAGATCTGCAGATGTGTTTTATCCCGTTTGTGTGTTTGTTCTTGTTTTTGTGTACGTGTTTGTGTTCTTCATCTTTACACCAATAAACGAGTCTAGGAGGATTCTGCACTCCTAGACCTCGTGCGGATCTCGTATCGATCGGCGACGCCCCGGGGGGACCAACAAGTGGTATCAGAGCCTTAGGCTCTTATGCTATGGTTCGAGATCTGCGTTTTGGTGTTTCTGGCACGTTTCTGTGCGTTTCTGGCCGAACAGCGCCGCAGGCGAAGTTATTGTTCATCAGGCGAAGTTGCCGTCACTGTTCGTAGGGTTTCAGCGAAGATATAAGGTCTGGCGAAGTTATGAACAGGCGAAGTTATGAACAGGCGAAGTTATGGCCAGGCGAAGTTAGCAGCCAGGTGAAGTTAAAAAAAAAAAAAAAAAAAAAAAAAAAAAAAATTGTTTGGAGTTTTCGTCTGTATGGCCAGGTGTACACGATTATTGTGAGACCGAAGATGTTGTTCCGTCAACGAGTGAAACTTGTTATCTCTTGGTCTTACGTGTGAACAAATACGTGTCAACTCTGGATTTGGAGTTGAGGTTGTGAATGGGATATTGATTGAAACTGGATATTGACACATATTTGGGTGTTTGTGGGCAATGAAATTGTTGTTGTTCGAGGTTGACCAACTGAAGAAAGTCAAATTGAACTGAAGGCTTTCGTCATTACTGGATTGCGGTCAGAGCATATTATTTATGTTATTTTCAAGGCGTTCGAGAATTGGATCTGGAAACGTGATGCTTATTTATTAGAGTGAAAATTCTGGAACAAGTTGGATTTAATCGGGAACTAAAGTGTTTATGTTCTTGATCGTTATCCCTGGTGATTGAAGATGCTTCGGATTAATTAATGGTCATGTGTTAGATTCTGTCAAGGTGGTTTTTTGATGAAATTGATCACTTGATGTTGAGTAGTTGAAGATTAAACCTTATCGTATGCCGACGAGTAAGTGAAGTTGTGGAGGACGCCCAACTTCACGTGTTGGTGAAGTCAGATGGACTCACGTGATTGGTTGAGATGATCTATTGACACGAGGATGCATGCATTTCAAAGACCTCAATCGTTATAGTCGGAGAAGCTTACACTGAAGGGGAGATCTGATATGGAAGACGCTGGGTGATTGGTAGATTTGTGAAGCTACAGGACAGTTTCAGACACGGCTGGTTGAAGAGCAAACAGAAGATCATCAGTTAAGAGGGAGTCTGTTGGTGCATGTTTTGTAACAGATGATCTTTTGTGTTTGTTAGAATTGAGAGCAACGGTCAAAGGGGAGACTGTTGGTGCATTTTGTGACCGTCGCTATGCAATTCAGACCAGCGGAACGCCACAGGCGAAGTTAGCACAACTTCGCCTTAGGCGAAGTTATCACAACTTCGCCATAGGCGAAGTTGTGAACAACTTCGCCTACTGGCCCAAGCCCAAGCCCGAGAAGATGTTTTGTCTATATATATGTGTGTCTTGTTTAGGTTTTGTATCCAGAAAATAAGAGTAATTGTGTTATAGTTCATTTGTCTAGAGAGTAAAAGAGAGGAAGTGTCGTGAGGGACGACCCGAGGTAGAGCTCACCTCGGGTCGGACGTGTTTCTGTTTATGTTACGGTATGTAACGTGTTTGATTATTATATTATAAAGATCTGCAGATGTGTTTTATCCCGTTTGTGTGTTTGTTCTTGTTTTTGTGTACGTGTTTGTGTTCTTCATCTTTACACCAATAAACGAGTCTAGGAGGATTCCGCACTCCTAGACCTCGTGCGGATCTCGTATCGATCGGCGACGCCCCGGGGGGACCAACAAGAGGAATCACTTGTATGATCACACACTAGAGCATAGCTATATTTCTCTCTAACACTACACACTAGCATTCATTTGTACTACTGGTCGTTATCTCCAACAGTTTGTAACCATTTTTTATATTAATAAAGTGGTGATCGACGAGTTTTCATCACCCGGGGTTTTTTTCCTTTGATCTAATCAAGATCAAGGGGTTTTTTCTTGCAACAAATCACAGTGTTCCTCCCTATTTTGTTCATATATTCATTGTTATCAATTTAGCAGTAAACCTCACATAACAGATTTGGATACATTATCCTTAGAAGAGTTTGTCCAAAATAGTAAATATGATAAACTTTATTATATTTGAAAGTAATTGGTATATACTACCTGTTGGGTGTAGATTTTTCATCCTCGGGATTGACTACGAGTCAAGGATTCCGAGCTATCCTGCCGACGCTGATATTCTGAGGATGATATTTGACTAATTCAATTGTCCTATATTATTTTTATTTGTTTTGCAGATAAGACACGTGATTATGTGACTATAAGAACGTGGGATTGCAACAAATATTATTTGAACTTCGTCAAATTGAAAGTGGGCAAGCAATGGATCATGGAAGAATTAGTCCAGGGTTTCCGGATTATTCAAAATTTCAGTTGTAACATTTTCTTATTTAAACGAGCTGATAGATACGTTTAGAACACACACTCTCACTACTTAGCTACTAGTAATCACTGTAACACTTAGCATTCGATTTTCTATCAGCTCCACCACTTGTAATCACCCTTTTACTATTAATAAAAGTGGCGGTGATAGTTTTCACCGTCCGGGGGTTTTTTGTGCCGGAGATTATCATAATCAAGGGCTTTTTCCCTCGTAATCATATCGTTGTGTTCACTCATTTTACCATCAAGCACTCTACCTCACGTACTAATTTGATCAAAAGTTACTTTGTTAATTTTTGAACGAAACAATTCGGCGCCCACCGTGGGGCAATCGGTACTTTGATCATTATTCACCATCAATATAAACACTACTTTCAATATCCACAACATGTCTACCCAACCGAAAATTGTTTCTTCTTCTGTCTCGGCTTCGGATTCCTCTGTGAGGCCTTCTATGCCTCCTCCTCCTGCTGGTGGTATCCCAAAGAAATTTGACAACACTCAGAAGAAAGCCGTAACTCCGGTGTTCACGGGAACGAGACCATTTCCTAGGATCCCATTATGGTATCTAATAATGAACTTTTGTCTATATAAGTGATTACAGGAACAGATGGATCGCCATAACAAGACCAACCAGATGCTGGTGAAGGAACTGGAAGATATCAGAAAAGCCAAGAAACCGGCCGAAGAATTCACACCATTAATCCCGAGATCTCTGGATTTCCCTCCTCCAGGATCCTCAGGATTGGTGCGTCCGAAGTCAACCACGGCGTACAACCCTGGATCCTCGCTCTTCCAGCACTCAGGGTCTGCAGGATTGTACTCGTCTGGATCCCAAGGATACTTGCATGCAGCCTTTGCTGGGCCGTTTCAACATGCAGGATCCTCAGGATTGTCACAGCAGGGAGGATCCTCAGGTCCTTATCAGCAGGCGTTATCCTCAGGATTTTTGCAGCAAGCAGGACCCACAGGATCGTTCCAGCAGTCCGGATCTTCAGGATTGTCCCACCAGACAGGATCCGCAGGTCCTTATCAGCAAGTGGTATCCTCAGGATTTCCGCAACAGGCAGGATTCTCAGGAGTGCCTCCATCAGGGTTCTTCAATCCTCAACAACCATTTGCTCAGACTCAGCAGTTTGCAGGATCCCCTGAAGTGCTCCAGGGAGACTTCATCCCGATGCAGGCTAACCCTTCTACCACTCCACTTGTCGCTCCAGGAAATACTATGTTTGGGAATGCCAGCTACAACACCCAGACCGTTCCTCAGAATATAAATCAGGGTAACACTTACAATATAATTTCGTTTAATGCTAATCAAGGATTTTTGCAGGATGCAGGCATAAGTTCAAGTTTAGACCGAGAATTACAGAAGCTTAAGGACATGAAATCAAATGTTCCTGGTGTAATCCGTCCCATAGCTGAAGTTCACACTGATAGTCACAGAATATCCCGATTTGTGCCATCAATTGGTGACGTACAAATCCCAAAACGGTTTCAAACCCCAAATATGAAACTGTACGATGGTTCAACGGATCTTGAGGAACACGTCGCACAATATAGAGAGCGTATGGAGATCAACCCAATCCCTATGGAAATCAAGGAAGCGTGTCTTTACAAGGGGTTTGGGTCTACCTTGACCGGAGCGGCCATGAAATGGCTACTGAGTATTCCTCCTAATACTATCACTTCCTTTTCTCATTTAATTAACTTGTTCAATAACCAATTTTCTTGCAGTAGAACATTTGAGAAAATGACAGGTGATCTTTACAGGGTTACCCAGAATCCTGGGGATTCCTTGAGAGATTTTATTACCATGTTTAGCAAGGAGTCACTATAAATTCCAAATATAAACCCGGCTTCGGCAGTGGAAGCTCTTAAGTTGGGGTTAGAAAAAGGCTCCTCTTTCTATGATGATCTTGTTATGACTCCATGCAGGTCATTAGACGAAGCAAGAAGTAGATCTCTGAGGTTTATAAGGCTAGAAGATGATAAGAAAAACTATATGATCGGTATCCCGAAGTATGATCAGACGAACAGGAAGGCCGAATCCCCGGGAAAATCATACGAATCAAAGCCTTACTATAAGCCTGATAACCCAAGGATCAATGCAGTAGATGATGAAGATGATGAAGAATATCCTAAGGTCTCTGAATATTGTATTTCTGTTGATATTGGTGGATTAATGTGTGCCATGAAGGATTTAGGTGAAAAAGCCATGTGGCCAAAGAAGATGGAAAAACAAGGAGCCTACAAAGGCAAATCAAAGTGGTATGCCTTCCACGAAGACTTTGGGCACTTGACTAATGATTGCATTGCACTCAGAAGGGAGATCAGCTATCTTCTCAGCAAAGGCCATTTGAATGAGCTACTTGGCCGGAAGAAGGGAAAGGAACAAAATCCTGAAAATATTCCTGAAAAGACGACTCCTCCACCAAAAGACGCAAGAACAATCATGTTCATATACGGAGGATCTAACATTTATGGAACCTCTTATTCTGCTGCAAAAAGAAATGCTGATCAAAGGAAGTTAGAAGTGGTTGACAGAACAACAAAGACATCCATTCTCACTCAAGCAAAGACCATGACCTTCGAGAAAGCGATAGAGTCGACATTTAGGATCCTCACCATGATAGTTTGGTAATAACATTATATGTGGCTAACCATTATGTGCGCAGGATCCTCGTAGATGGTGGAAGCTCTGTCAACATTATTCAACTAGATTTGCTGAGAAAGATGAATATTCCTGAGGATGAGATCGTTCCCAGTTCCTCAGTATTGGTTGGATTCAGCGGAGAGACTAAGAGCACTATTGGGGAAATACAACTCCCAGTATACGTCAAAGGTGTAAAAATATACAAAAATTTTGTGTTATTGACTATTTGTCTAGTTGCAATATTATATTAGGCAGGACCTGGATACAAGACATGAAAGCAGTCCCCTCCACCTATCACCAATATGTGAAACTCCCAAGTCCATGGGGAGTTATCAAAATCATTAGTGATCAACAGGATGCAAAAAATTGCTACACCTCTTCTATGAAGTGCACTGCCAAAATCCCAACAGGAATAGCAATTACAGAAGCCAGCACGAGATGTAATGGAGGCCAGGGAACAAGAAATTAAAGAAGTACTTCCTTATCCCGAGGATCCTGAAGTCAAAGTGCTGATAGGAACGAGCATTCATGAGGATGTTGAGTCGAAGCTGCTCGATTTTCTCAAGTCGAGACTGTCAACATTTTCATGGAAACATGAATATATGACAGGTACTTCCAAAGATATTATAAAACATACACTTGGAATTGATAATTCTTTCATGCCAATACATCAAAAAAGAAGAAACTTTGCACCTGAGAGAAACATAATCATCCAAGAAGAAGTTAAAAGACTCTTGAAGGCAAAAATGATTAGGGAAGTTCAATATCCCCGATGGTTAGCAAATGTGGTGGTTGTACAGAAAAAGAATGGAAAACAGAGGGTTTGTATGGATTTCACAGACTTGAATAAAGCTTGTCCTAAAGATCCATTCCCTCAACCACACATCGATTCGATAGTAGATGCTACAGCCGGACACGAGATGCTGACATTTATGGACGCATCCTCATGATTTCAGCAAATCCAAATGGAGCCCTCAGATCAAGAAGACACAGCCTTCATGACACCCACAGGTATTTATTGTTATATTGCTATGTCCTTTGGACTTAAAATGCAGGTGCAACCTATCAGAGGTTAGTTAACATGATGTTTAAAGAGCAACTGGGGGACACGATGGAGGTCTATATTGATGATATGGTGGTGAAGTCCAAGAAAGCTGAGGATCACCTCCAGGATCTCAAGACAGCAATTGATATCCTCGATAGATATAACATGAAGCTGAATCCTACAAAGTGCCATTTCGGAGTGAAGGTTGGCAAATTATTGGGATACATGGTCACCAAAAGGGGGATAGAGGCGAGTCCAGAGCAGATACAAGCTATCCTGAATCTAAAATCCCCACTATCAGTCAAGGATGTTCAAAGGCTGACTGGCAGGATAGCAGCACTCAACAGATTCATATCCAAATTCTCAGAAAAGTGCAAAGAATTTTATGATATCCTGAGGAAAAATAAGAAGTTTGAATGGACCAGTAAGCATGAGGAAGCTTTGATGTCCTTAAAAGCTTATCTTTCTTCTGCTCCACTACTGGTAAAACCTGAAGAAGGTGAACCTCTATCTCTATATTTAGTTGTATCAAATAATGCTGTGAGTGCAGTTTTAGCCAAGGATCTCGAAGGTCAACAGCATCGCATCTATTTTGTAAGTAAAAGTCTATTGGATGCTGAAACCAGATATTCTTATCTTGAGAAATTAATTTTAGCACTTATTATGGCATCTACTAAACTTAGACACTATTTTGAAACTCATCCTATTCTTGTTAAAACTAATTACCCTATTAAGTCTGTTTTAAGAAAACCAGAAATGTCAGCTAGGATGGCAAAATGGGTTGTGAAGCTAAGTGCATATGATATAGCATATGAGCCTAGGACTGCCATCAAATCCCAGGCATTAGCAGACTTTGTGGCTGATTTCACCAGTGAACTTAATAAAGAAGTAGACTTGGAATTCCAACAACTTGAAGAAACAAAAGATAAGTGGACTCTATACAATGATGGTGCTTCAAATGTTAGAGGAACATGTCTCAGGATCCTGCTGAAATCGCCACAGGGGGACATTATACCTCAATCCATATCCTGCGGATTCCAAGCCACAAACAATGAGGCTGAATATGAAGCTCTGTTAGCAGGATTACAACTAGCAATCGACATGAAAATCAGGTTTATTCAAGTATATGTTGATTCATTATAATTAACTAATCATTTTAATGGTTCATATACTGTTAGAGGAGAAAAACTAATGAAATATTTAGAGCTAGTCAAAAAACTAGCAAAGTGTTTAGAAATATTTGATATTTCACAGGTATCTAGAGAAGAGAATGTTGAAGCAGATGCCCTAGCATACTTAGCTTCATCCTTCAGAATACCGGAAGGTGCCAAGATTCCTATCATACATATCCTGAGCCCAGCAATAAAAGAGCAAGGTGTCAATGAAATATCATAAAATTATGAAGATATGGGAGTCAAAAATCCTGAAGATAACGAAAATTCTTGGATTATCCCAATCAGAAGATATATTCAGGATTGAATTAACCCCAAGGATGAAAACCCAAGGGCTTTTCGCACAAAGGTAATCCCATAAACTATAATGAATGATATATTATACAGAAAATCTCTTGCAGGACCATATCTTAGGTGCTTGGAGAAGGCAGAAGCTCAAGAAGTTCTTTAGGATATCCATGAAGGAGACTGTAGGAATCACACTGGGGGCAGAGCACTATTCTACAAAATCCTGAGGACTGGATACTTTTGGCCAACGATGAAGAGGGATGCTATGACTTATTCCCAGAAATGTGATTCATGCCAGAGACATAGAAACATTTTGCACCAGCCAGCAGAACCCTTGTATCCTATTATATCCCATTGGCCTTTCATGAAGTGGGGAATAGATATTATGGGGAAACTGCCAAGAGCTCCAGGAGGAAAAGTCTTAATGCTGGCTATGACAGATTATTTCTTAAAGTGGATTGAAGCGGAAGCTTTTGTTCAAGTCAGAGAGAAAGAAGTTATCTCATTCATCAAGCAACAAAATCATTATTGATAACCTGAAGAAAAAGTTGGGGTCTAAGAAGGGAAAGTGGGTCGAGGAACTACCTTTTGTTCTTTGGGCAGATAGGACCACTTCAAAGAATGCTACTGGTCAGACTCCTTTCTCATTGGTATTTGGAGCTGAAGCAGTTATCCCGACGGAGATGGTTATCCCTACAGCTAGAATCAGTCATCAGAATCCCGAAGATAATACTCAAAGTCTACTTGAAGATCTAGATGCAGTAGAAGAGCTCAGGGATTTAGCGAAGATCAGAATGGCCTCTTATCAGCAGAAGATAGCAAAGTCCTACAACAAGAATATCAGGGTTCGTAGATTTCAAGAAGGGGATTTAGTTCTCTGAAAAGCTTTTCAGAATACTACATATCCTGCGGATGGAAAGCTTGCACCAAAGTGGGAAGGTCCTTACTTGATTGAGTCAGAAGCTGGAAAGGGGGCATACAGATTGTCTACTTTAGATGGTGACTTATTACCAAGGGCCTGGAACGCTATCCACCTCAAAAAATATTTTATGTAAGACTTCTATCCCGAAGATAATTGCTATCCTGAGAAATGTAACAGTAATGTTAAACAACTAAGGTATGTATTCAAATTTACATTTTTATTCATTTTTCAATATTATTATTCCTTTATCATGGTACTGACTTAAGCATCGGAGGGTTGTTAGCAAGGCTAACACCCACCCCTCACTTAGATTTGACTGTTTTGTAGCCTGAGGACATGTGGTATCCCCACATGGAACGAAGGATATTTGGGCATTGTCGCCAGTATATTTGGGCCTTGTCGCCAGTCTATTTAGGCCTTGTCGCCAGTTTCTTCGGACTTTGTCGCCAGTTAAGGTATTATTCAATGCCTTCAAAGGTTTAAGGGGTTTTCACCTCTTCTTAAGATCGCCTGTAGCGCACGTTTATTCGGCCATAGTTTGAGAGACGGGGCCAGCACATGAAATATAGTGACTTGCTACCTCGTTATCCTCAGCTATTGGTTTGAATCTCAAGTTTATGGTAGATGTACCATTTCCTAAGGTTTAAGGGGTTTTCACCCCTTCTAAGGGCCTTGTCACCAGTTTAGGCCTTGTCGCCAGTTTAAATAGGCCTTGTCGCCAGTTTAGGCCATGTCGCCAGAATTTCTGAAATTATTTTTAGGATAATGTTAATATTGCAGGTCTATCAGTATATCTTTATGATTGGAGAAACATCTTGAAAGATAATCTTATTGCAAGGATGAAATGCTCTATACCTTATCATAGTTAGTTGCTATATGATTCTTGTATGACTTCCTATTTGTGAATATTCTTTATTTCCTACCACTTGCCTTATTTACAAATTGAATTTTATGACTTCGTGTTGGTTTATTGAATTAAACCTAACTTGTTAAGAAAGCTCACCTAGATTTCTAAATTCTAATGAAATCAACTTTATTGTGAAGATTCAATAACATGAACGAGGATAAAACATCAACATAAGTCACAAAAAGTTATTCTACTAATATTAAAGTGCAGGAAAAGACAATTCAGGTTTCACTCAAAAAGGAGCCCATCCACCCGAATCATCATATTGTTCAAATGTAGGAAATAAAAGTCAGTTTGGGCTTCGTCTTGAACCAGGATCCCTCCACCCAAACCATTATCATAGGAATGTTATATCATCCTTACACAACCAAAATAAAAGTTGTTCGAACAACCATCAGAAACACATTAAAACAACCTGGAAACCAGGTTTAAACCTTGTCACCTTCTCCATGATCACCCTCCTTCTTCTCCGACTCCGTCACCTCACTAGCTTTGGTCTCCTTCATCTCCTCACTAGCACTTGCCTCCTTAACTACCTCAGAGTTACCTGCCACATCAGCTTCTTCAACCTTCTTACCCCTCAGCATCTTTAGCTTCTTCCTCCAAGCCGCAAAATTCCAGGAATCCATCGTATAGCCCTTCGCTTGCACCTCCTCTGACATCTTGAGCATCGACTCCAGGATACTGGTGGCTGCAGACTTCTTGGCCTCTTCAATGAACTCAGTCTTCTCTAACTCAAATGAGGCTCTGAGATCCACAATCTCTTTGTCCTTCTTTTTAAGTATCTTGTTCTTTGTCTCAGCAGCTTGTAGAAGATCGGCAATATTGATCTCAGCCTCTTTCAGAGCTAATTCAGCATCTTGGGATCTATGGTGGTAACCTTCAGTTTTCTGTTATCCCCAAATTAACATTTGTTTTTTTGCAGATTATTATTTTCAGGATAAACAAAGATACTTACTGTCCCAAGAAAATTGGCGAGAGCTTGCAACTTCTCTACAGCATCGGTAGTGCTCATGTCGGAAAAGGGATCGGTTTCGGTTGAAGTGGTGGCCTTTCTTTTCTTCTGCGCAGCGCTCTTTTGACGTGTTGTTGGAACTCTCATCTTCAGGGAAAGGGTCTTGGAATGTTCTTGTTTCACCACGGTCCTATCCTCAATGAGATCGTCAAGGTCAACTAAGCTGAAGGAAGATTTCGGCTTTGGCATCTCTTCACAATGATTTATCAAGTTATTCCCATGAAAGTAAAATCCTAATAATTCTATAAAATACCCGAGATACTTACCAGAAGACATGCTTTTAAGAGATTTCGCAACAGTCACACTTGTTTCCCTTGTTTCTTCTTCTAACCAGAACTCCCTATCTTCTGCCGGAATTTTAAACAATGCCTTGAGCCTTCGATTCGTATCATTCCTGTACCTTATCAAATCCTCAAACACAACTGCGAAAAAGAAACCGTATTAAGATAAATCATTTGCAAAAAGAGAAATTCTATCCTAAGGATTTCCTACCCTTGTGAACCCATTTAATAGGCAAGCTCATTCCGTCGGGAATATAATCACGACGGAAGAAAAAGAATTTTTCCAATCAGGGTCACTACTGGACACCTTAGGAACCATGTAAAGGCGGCTGGATTTGGATTGAAGGCAGTAGCGGAAAGACCAGTGTGTACGGAGGTTATAGGTTGCGGCTATCTCAGGCACACCTTTGAACAACTCGTGGGTTTTATTCAATCGATCTACTGTGGCTAAGACTCTCCACACCATTGGCATGACTTGGGAGTAAGAGAATCTGGTGACATCAAAGAACTCCTTGATAAGCGGAGAAAACGGATATGAAAGGCCGATCGAGAAGGGGTAATGGAAGAAGCAAACCCAGGTTTTAGAAGAGAAGTCAGCCTTGACATTAGGGTCATATGGTCTAATAATGGCCTCAGCGGGTAACAAGCCTGAGTCTTTCAGAAACCTAATGTCAAGATCTTTAAAAAGACACTGGTCTTCATCAGTGGCGGGGATGTGAGCTTGGTCAATGAAATCTTCCGAGGTTACGAAGGAGTAAGGATTGGGCGACCGAGGGGTTCTTTTCCTCATTATCGTCCGAATTAGAAGAAAAGTTTTAGAAAAATAAGAAGACAAGAGAGAGAGAGACTAACCTGGATAATGGAGCGAAGAAGAGAGTATAATGAATTAAAAAATTGATTAAGGGTTAATTATAAGACACAGAGACGGTTATAATTTCTCCTCAATCCGCGTGCACGTTGATGTGTGTCTAACGATGCTCTCACAACTAAGCTTTAAATTTATTAAACGAAATTCCTAATGAAGCCACACAAAACCGGCAAGTGTACCGATCACTAATAGTATAGCACTAAGGAAGTCCAAGTATCGAACACAAGGACACGTGAACACGTATCTAATACTTAACCCTAAATAAGACTCACCTAAGAATAATATATTTTAAATTGATTTTTATATTATTAAATACTTAACCTAACTTAATTTAATTAACTTAAAAGACTTAATTTGAGAAGACTAAACGAAACTGTGAAAATAAGTTTTATCAATGGGAAAAACGTCTACCTAGATAAGAATCCTATTGAAGATATAGTAAGTTACTGGATTGTAGAATCTCACGACACCGGCTCCAAAGGAATAACACAACTAAGGTTCACTCAGGAAGCTAGATTACCTCTCGGTCTCACTAACAAGCCCTAACCTACACTTAATTGATTTTAAGAACAAACCGGGTGACGAATTGTTAACGTGCTCTAATGCCGCCTCTCCTCTCGGTCTCACCGACACACTACCATAATGGATACGAATACTACGCAACCAACGATAGAGGAACAATTCAGCTTAACTTAAACTAGGTCAACTAATCGCTCACAAAACCAAACCCGACAAGAACCGAACCCGCTCTCGCGCGATCCTAATCCTAACAAGTAAAAGTTATGAGACGAGTTTACTTCCTATCACCTCTCGGTCTCAAGGAAGGTGTCTACCCACTGATTATATTCAATTAATACACTCACTTAAACCCTACGGTTGATCATCCCGCAAACAAACCCTAAACAATAAGTAAAGAGTCCTAACAGGCAACAATCAATCAAAACTCATTCAATTAATCAAAGCAAGAGGTAAAAGAGTGTAATTAACAAATTCACAGCCACTAAACACAACCTAATTCAATGTTAAAACAAACTTTACATTAACAAATCAAGCCATGATCATCAACAATCCAAACTACTTACTAAAACCTAACAATAATCATCTAACCTAGGTAGAACTAACTACTTTAGCCACTCACTGATTTTGGACAGCAGCATACATTAAAATTAAACATCATATAACTCATCATATACATAAGAAAACTCATTCAATGATCAAGAACAATCAAACACAAATCAATCTCTAAGTTACTTGCAAAACAATCCAACAAAAAGATCAAACTAAACAAGTTAGGGTTCTTGAACAAAGGACAAAGTTTATGGATGATTACTTAGGATTGCAACGAACATTATTTGAACTTCGTCAACTTGAACGTGGGCAAGCAACGGATAATGGAAGGTTCTTGGATTATTCGGAATTTCAGTTGTAACTTTTTCTTATCTAAACGAGCTGATAGATACGTTTAGAACACACACTTTCACTACTTAGCTACTAGCAATCACTGTAACACTTAGCATTCGATTTTCTATCAACTCCACCACTTGTAATCACCCTTTTACTATTGATAAAAGTGACGATGATAGTTTTCACCGTCCGGGGGTTTTTTATGCTGGAGATTATCATAATCAAGGGCTTTTTCCCTCGTAATCAAATCGTTAAGTTCACTCATTTTACCATCAAGCACTCTACCTCACGTACTAATTTGATCAAAATTTACTTTGTTAATTTTTGACCGAAACACTACCCTTACAATTTAACACATATATGTATAATTTACAAAATTAACTAAAATAATAAATAAATAGATTTAAATCATATATTTATAATTTATAAATTTATATGACAATGTAAAAAAAAAACTATAGATAAAATGGATTTGGTTCTAAAAAATTGATAAACTTTCAAACATATATTTATAATTTAATGACTAAAAAAATTATTTAAATTCAAAGCATATTAGAGTTTTTTTTGTTGCTTTTTTATTTACAATCTTCAATCATATATATAGTCTAATATGTTAATGATAACATTTAAGATTATATATATTTTTTTCAATATTTAACAAAAACGGTTTGCAGTTGATATTTATTTTTATAAAAGTGTAGAAATTAATATAAATAAAGTTTAAATAAAAGTGAATAATTTAATCATATTATTGCTATAATATTAATGGATTGTAAAAAGAAAATTAATAATTATTTTTATATGACATATATTAATTTTGGAGGAATTTTTTTTAAGAATTAACCAAAAACTGACACGTATTTACAATTATTTTACTTTATTAAAATATATAGATGTAGGTTACGTTTTTCGACATGGTAGAATCCTTATCGAAAAAAATACACCCTACTCAACATTACGTTTCTCCTAAAATTACCCCACACGCACGCACTCTAGATGGTTTAAAGTTAAACACATATACCTTCGATTCTAAAATCAACGTAATAGTACCCACTCTTTTTATGTTTTTTTTTAACTCTATTCCAACCTCTAATGCATGGAAACGCCGCTAGGGTGTTGTACCCCGTCCCAGAAACTCTTCGGGGACGGAAACGTGGTCGGGGACGCCTAGAAACGTTTCTTGACTGTTTCCATGATGTTGGGGACGGTCGTTGACCGTTTCCAAAATTCAAACCTTATTTCGAAACGTTTCCTGAACGTCGGGGAACATTATTAAACGCTTTCGGAAGTTAAAGGGTGATTCCAGACCGTATCCGATGAATTCCGGCGCCACATACAGTATTCCGGCGCCGGAAAACAAAAGAAGAAGAAGAAGAAGAAGAAGAAGAAGAAGGCTGCTTATTAAATTAGGTTTAGGTTTAAACAATAAACCCCTTGATCTTTAAATTGTTTGCATTTAGTCCCTAAACTTTGTTAATATTTACATAAATAGTATTAAATTAGGTTATCATTTTAACATTTAACCCTCACTATCTAGACTAACTTACATTTGGTCCTCAATTTATAAATTTATACATAAAATGTTTAAATGACATTATATATAAATAAAAATTATATATTTATTTATTTGTTACTAATAATTAATTACCAATGTGTATATATATTTATTTTTTATATGTATTTATTGTTGTACCCGTGTCGTACCCGTTTCTTAATTTTTTGAGTTTTGCCGTTTCCCGTTCCCGTACCCGTGCCCGTTTCCCGTTCCCGTACCAGTTCCTGTGCAACATAGATTCCAACACTCTCTAATATATATATATATATATATATATATATATATATATATATATCTATAATATATATAAACGAAAACATAAAAATCTTAAGTGTCGCGATGTGGTAGCTCCCCCTTTTTTTGGAGTCACCAGATTTACTTGATTTTTAAATTGAGGTTTCTCATGCATTTGACCCGAATTAATGGGTATGGGTCTTACCAAACCCAGATATTCCTTAAACGGGTTATAACATTTCATTAAATTAAAATTATACTCACCAAATTATTGATGTAAAAATCTTATAAAATAGAATATACTAAAAATTAATATCTTATTTATTTTTAAAAAGATATATATATATATATATATATATATATATATATATATATATATATATATATATATATATATTATTTAAATTAAAAAAGCAATTTTATAGTAAAAGAAATAAACGGGTCTTGGGTCTCATCAAACCATAAGTATATTATAAACTTTCATAAATATTATTTATAATTAAAAAACCAAGTTATAGTAAAAAAGATAAACGGGTCTTGGGTCTCATCAAAACCATAAGTATATTATAAACTTTCATAAATATTATTTATAATTAAAAAACCAAGTTTATAGTAAAAAAAATAAACGGGTCTTGGGTCTCATCAAAACCATATAGCTTTTAAACCGGGTTATAACATCTCATTTATTTGTAAAACAATTTATCATCAAACCATAAGTATATTATTAACTTTCATAAAATAAAAAATAAATATAAATTCAAAAAATAAATAAATATTAGAACAAACAATATAAAACAACCTCTGTAATACGGGGGATAAAAACTAGTATATATATATATATACTAGTTTTTATCCCCCGTATTACAGGGGTTGTTTTATATTGTTTGTTCTAATATTTTTTTTGAATTTATATTTTTTTTATTGTATGGAAGTTAATAATATACTTATGGTTTGATAATAAATTGTTTCACAAATTAATGAGATGTTATAACCCGGTTTAAAAGTTATATGGTTTTGATGACACCCAAGACACGTTTATTTTTTTTACTATAAAATTGGATTTTTTAATTATAAATAATATTTATGAAAGTTAATAATTACTTATGGTTTGATAAGACCCAAGACCCGTTTTTTTACTATAAAATTGGTTTTCTAATTTAAATAATATATATATCTTTTTAAAAATAAATAAGATATTAATTTTTAGTATATCCTATTTTATAGGATTTTTACATCAATAATTTGGTGAGAATAATTTTTATTTAATGAGATGTTATAACCGGTTTAAGGAATATCTGGGTTTGGTAAGACCCATACCCATTAATTCGGGTCAAATGCATGAGAAACCTCCATTTAAAAATCAAGTAAATCTGGTGACTCCAAAAAAGGGGGAAGCGACCACATCACGACACGTAGGATTTTTATGTTTTCGTTTATATATTATATATATATACACGCTAATTCTGTTTCGTCGTTATGCTTAATTTGTATAAAACAACTTTCTTGATTATCGTTTAACTGAAATTAGGAAATAATTCCAGGATATATGAAGATGTATGATTTCGTAAAAAGAGAATAGAAGAACGTTCACATTTGATCGAATGAAGACTACCGACAAAGGTGCATAATGCCTATACAGAACCAGTGGATCCAAATAATTTTTACCAAATATTGAAAGCTACCTATTGTTCAATCAGGTATCATATGCTTATCCTCCATAAAAGCACACAGATCCTAGCATCATCTAGATATTGACTAATCGCTTCCTCAAAATGGCTTTTAAGTTGATAATTTTTAAAATCGATTTGAATTTCGAAGCTTTTGGAATTATTTCCAATAGTAAGTAACAAAACACCCAAAAAAGTATATACTTTTTGTTGATGGTGGATTCAAGATTTGTCTTCAAAGCGTGTCAAAAACGTGTTTAGTCAAATTGGGTTATGACTCATGAAAAATGAGCCTACTAATAACAATAAAGAATTACACGGTTTGGAGCGAGCCCATTTTCTTCAGTTTCATCCACTGTGTTTTGGCTAATCGTGATTTTACTTATTTACCAAATAAAAAGGATAAAAATAGATACAAATCATGAAGTACAGAGTAAAAGACTTGCTAACATTATTATAAGTACTTTAGGCACTAAGAAATCACTAGGGCCGAAACCCACACCACAAGGGGGTTCCAAGTAGAGATGGCCAAAAAAACCGGTTGGGGAACCGGTTTACAGGTTTAAACCGGAAACCGGTTTTTACGAAAACCGGTTTTTACGAAACCGGTTTAACCGGTTTAGAAACCGCCGGTTCGTCTTTCGGTTACAAGTTCTAGATCCAAAACCGGTTAACGAACCGGTTAATGGAAAAACCGGTTTTTTTATTAACCGGTTATGGAAAAACCGGTTAACCGGTTTATAAAAAAACCGGTTTATAACGGCTATATGCCCGTTTTTTTTGTTTTTGGACCGTTTTTTTTTTTTACCATTTTACCCCCACAAACATCTATATATAGTTTAGGTTGGGTATTGGTTAGATCACACTCGATTATACAACTCCAAACGCTCTAAACGTTTATTTCATACGCGATTATTTTGTTATCTCACGCTCAATTATACCACATTACCACTCCACACGCTCTTATTTCGTAGTCGTTTATTTCATACTCGAGTATACCACTCTTATTTCGTAGTCGATTATCATGGCCTCCCAAAGTGCTGCTTCATCCGTCAACATGGGTGCCTCGAACACGGGAGAAACGGTCGTTCGGGTCATCCCCACGAAACGAAACCATGATGTTTGGCAACATTTCGACCTATGCGAAATGTCTAACGGTAGCCAAAAAGCTCGATGCAAACATTGTTTGAAGTTTTATGGCAAAGATGCAAACTCCACTTTAAAAGCGCATGTACAAAGGCCCTTTTGCAAGGCCTTGAAGGACGAATCGGGAAGTAGTTCGCAGCCGGAGATGACGAATCAAGGAGCGGTGTTTACGTACGACGTTGAAGCGGTACGTCAACAGTTTTCAAACTTTGTGATTCAACAAACACTTCCTTTCAACCACTTCGACAACCCTCAATTCACGGAGATGATGCAAAACTATGTTCAACCACGCTACCAACACGTAAGTCGTTCGACCCTTAGAAGAGATTGTCTTAAAGCATGGAAAAGCGCTAAATCCGAACTAATTTCATACTTTTTAAACTTACAAACTGGTGTAAACTTAACAACGGATGCGTGGTCGGTACCTCATGGTTCGCCCGACTCATACATTTGTGTGACGGCTCATTGGGTTGACCCCGAGTCGTGGCAAATGATGAAACGAACCGTTGCGTTTCAATTGTTTGATTACCCGCACACGGGTAGAAATATTTTTCAAATCTTGGATAAAGTCATTCGACAATACAAGATTGAACATAAAATCTTTTCAATTTCGTTTGATAACGCGTCCAACAATACGGCCGCGGTTGGCCATTTAAAATTAAAGTATAAACCTATTTGTGATGGAGTGTTTTTTCATAGCCGATGCATTGCACATATTATCAACTTGGCCGTGCAAGATGGGTTAAACGTGATCGAAACGCAAAGAAACAATTTTAAAAGAATGTTACGAGATGTTTTTAGCAACAATAAAACATTTTCAAGATACAAAAAATTTTGTGTAGAAGCTAATTGTCAATGGTTGGGCCAAATTGGGATTGTCCAACAAGATGGAACTCGACTTGTAATATGTTTGAGAAAGCCATCCAACAAAAAGAATCATTAATTGCGTTTCATCAAATTTTGTCAAGTAGGGGTAAATGTGCACCGTACGATCCTAGAAACTGGTTATTGATTGAGATCGTTACGGAGGTCCTTCAAATTTTTAAATCTTGCACAACTAGTTTATCCGGGGTTTACTATCCAACAAGCCCCATTGCTTTACCAAAAATTGCTGTCATGTGCACAAAGTTGAGTGAACTTCATTGTAGGGGTGCACCTTATTTTGATATGGGTGTAAAAATGAAAGAAAAATTTAGAAAATATTTTCAAGAACTACCTGCTGTTTTGACATGTGCTGCTGCGTTAAACCCTTGCATCAATGTTGGTGGTGTTGAAGCTTTAATAGAAAAAAATTGTGATGAGCTAGGGTTAAACGACGATCAAAACCCCTATTATAGCCAAACTTTAAAGAATGCTTTCAACACCACCTTGTCAAACATGTATGATGTCTACCTTACAAAATACGGGTCGTCTTCCCAAATTCATGACTCGTTAAGAGCTGTTGCCCAATCCCAATCCCAAACCGACCTTGAAATGGGGATGTACTACATGATTTGGGAAGACGCCGGTAAACGTCAAAAGGTAAACACCCCAAGCAGTGAACTTGGAAGGTATGGTGGTACCAACTTTGTGAAACACATGACTCCGGATGAATTTAGAAGTCTTGATTTGCTGGCTTGGTGGAGAGGTAAGGAGGATGAGTTTCCGATCCTCGCCGCCATGGCCAAAGATTTACTAACGGTCCAAGCTTCCACGGTAGCTTCGGAGTCTGCTTTTTCTGTTTCTGGCAGGGTTATATCGATTAGGAGGACTCGGCTCACTGCACCAGCTATAGAGATGTCGATTTGCTACAAGGATTACTTGGACTCTTTAGATAGGGCACAACATCAAAGCTCACTCGAGGGGGAAATGGAGTATGAAGCGGGCTTGTATGAAGACGAGGTCAATGAAGGACACACTCAACCAATGACCGATGAAGAAGCCGCGTACGACGATTACCTAAGAAATAGCTCGGGATCGGGTAGCGAAGAAAATTAGTTAAAGAAACAGCAAACATGGAGGCAAATCATGAGTAAGAAACAGCAAGTTGTTCATGTAATCGTGTCTAAGCATTCTTTTTCCTAATATGTGCTCTTATTTACTTGTTGATTTGGATTTTTCTAATTTAGTTAAAGAAACAGCAAACATGGAGGCAAATCATGAACAAACTGCGATTGGGAACAACAGGAGCATCTGCTAGTTCACGATTTAATGTTTGTATTTTTGAGTTAAATCATGAACAACAGTTCTTGGCAAGGATTTCTTCAGTGTTAATGATTTAATGTTTGTATTTTTGAGTTACGAATATGCGATAACGATTTAATGTTTGTATTTTTAATGTAAAAACTATAAATGAAAGTTATGTGTTTTTAATCTTTGGTTGGTTGAAAACACATTCACCAACACACACTCATACTCATCTTCCAAGCAAAGAACCCTAACAACGAAAGCAAAGAATGGCTTCGGTCAGTCCGTTTTGCCTTGTAGTTACCGTTTTGCCTTGTAGTTACCGGTTTGTTTATACTGTGAAAAAATAATGGTCTTCATTAAGTACAAAATATAAAAAACAAATATTCGTATTTGAAACCGCGAAATTTAAAAAAAAAAACGGTTAATAAAAAAACCGGTTTATTAACCGGTTCTAACCGGTTTCTAAACCGGTCCTAACCGGTTAGACCGGTTAGGGTTTTGACAGCAAAAAACCGGTTATTAAGCGGTCCGGTTATTAACCGAACCGGTTTTTTTCCGGGCCAAAAAAACCGGTCCGGTTAATAACCGAACCGGTTTTTAAAAAAAACCGGTTTTTGCACCTCTAGTTCCAAGGAGGCAGCATCCCATCATTTGTAGGGTTCTGGGAGCGCCCTGACGAGGTTTTGGGCCTTGACCCTCTGTGTGGTCCAAAGTGCAGTCTGTATAAAAGGTGATGTTTTTATAATTGAATTCTATAAGGTTTCAAGTACAAATATTTATTCGTTTTTTACAAGAGAGAAATATAATAACAGTGTCCAAAATCACTTACCAATAAACTCTTAGTGAAAGTGTATAATATATATTGCTATTTTCGTTATCGTTTCTTAAATACTTTTTCAACGTTTTGTAAGCAATTATGACTAGTTTATTATCTTATTGTATACAAACATAAAAATCATTTAAGGTTTACAGTTTAAGTTGGATATACAAAACTAGCTATTGAACCCGTGTATTACACGAGATTTGTCAAATTACCGAAATTTAGGTATTTATTCATACGTAACTAGTCGATTTTTTTTGAAGAGTAAGGTGTCATTTTCGTTTTTGTGGTTTGACAAATAATGCGAATTTAGTCCAAAAAGGTTATTTTTTGCATATGGACCCTCCACGTTTCCCAGTTTTTGCCAATTACATCCAAATCACTAACACCGTTAAATTTAATCATTAAGTCAGGGGTAGACATGTCTTTTCACTCTATCTTTATTATAATACTTATTTCATTGAACTGCGGTTTTCGTCCCTCTGGTTTGTTCAAAACTGCGGTATTAGTCCAATAGTTTCAAGTTTCCTATTTTCTTCCTTGTAGTTTCATTTCACTTGTAATTAAACCTGAATTCCTTAATCTCGTTAAGTCTATTCGTTATACCTATCAATGTGCCCTTCACGTGAGGGACAGTTTTGTTATTTTTTTATTTTCCTTTGTCCCCAAATACACCACAACCCCTCACATGAAGGGGCTTGCAAATTAGGACTGAGGTTTATTTGGGGAGAAAAACAACAAAACTGGTCGTCACATGGGAGGCACGCAAATGGGTTAACGACCAGACTTAACGAGGTTAATAAATTCGGGTTTCATTGCAAGTTAAAGGAAAATACGATGGCGAAAATTGCAAAGTTAAAACTATTGGACTAAAATCGCAGATTTGGACAAACCACAAGGATGAAAACCGCAGTTCACTGAAATAAGTATTATAATAAATAAAGAGTGAAAAAACATGTGTATCCCTGACTTAACGATTAAATTTAACGGGGTTAGTGATTTGAATGTAATTGGCAATAACTGGGAAACGTGGAGGGTCCCTATGCAAAAACTAAACTTTTTGGACTAAATTGGCATTATTTGTCAAACCAAAAGGACGAAAATGGTACTTTACTCTTTTTTCAATATATAAATTAATTTTAATATTATCACACACACTTCAAATGTTATATATTTATATTTTCCTAAAAGTAATGTTTTAAGATGAAATAGAATTAATTATTGATACCTAAAGATATTAAAGATGTTTTATACGATCAGTACGAATGTAAGTTAAATAGTTTTGCAAATTGTAAGATCATAAATATTGTATTTATTCAACAAAATTGAAGTACACACATAATCAAATATTTATTGTAAATATAGGTCACTAATTATTATACGATAATAGTATGGAAATCACTATTTAACTAATTTAACGATTCAATGTTTGATTTTAATCTTATTATAAATATTCAATAGTTTATATATTTTTTTAAAAATTAGGTCAAATATTCTATATCTAATAAGAAAATTAGATGTAACGGGTTTAGGGTTTAGTTATTGTAATTTAAATTACAGTAAATACCTTTTTCTTATGTTGATTACAACTAATTAATGAGTCATATTAATAAAATACATCATCCATGAATAGCATGGATTAAGGAGAGTGAATATTTGAAAATATAAGAGAAAATAAAGTTAAGATGGAATATGGTTTATCAAACATCATCATTATCAAACATCATCATTAACGGTGAAAATTAATTTCAGGTCTTTGAACAGAAATTCAAAGGTCTAGATAGAGAGGGAAGGATGGAAAAGACAAAATAAACATGAGGAACCACATTCGTAGAGGTGCTTGTCAAATTTTAAAGAACCATGAACACAATATGAAACACTTTACGAGGGTAGATACAATGAACGACCATGCAAATAAAGACGAATCGTACTTATGTCCCCGACTCTGAGTCCCACTGTTGTCTTGTCTTTTTGTTCCGTACGTCAAACCCTTGACCAAAAATTTATTACTGTTTGACAAGAATTGCAGGAAATTATATGAGTTCTATGCATGCATAAAATCATAATTAATGATGCCCATGAGAATGCACGTGATAAGTCAATGCGAACTTGACCCAATAAAATTTATTTAACAATCTAAATTAACACGATTACATGTCGGTTCACTAACGGCGAATTAATGACTAGCAAACGTGTAACACCATGATCATATACGGTGTAATAATAGCAAACAAGCTAATTCTAAATAAACGTATCTACTTTCATTTCGAAATTCATAACAAGGTGTTATCACTGAGAGGATGACCGTGGAGAGTCACATATACAAATAAAATGGTGGAAAACTAGATATGAAGAATGGAAATTAACTTATTAACTAATTAGTATTATAACTCTTCATATTTGGAACTCTTTAGTAGAGTTTGTTTTATTACTCCTAACAAACTTTTATTAGAGAATTAAGTTTCTAGTTAAACAAGACTCTATGTTTGGGTATGTTTGATATGTGATAATGAAATGAATGAAAAAATGAATTAGACATGATAATCGAATAAATAAGAAATAAATGAAACATTATTATTGCATTGTTAAATTTGGTTACATATAGGATTATGCTCATCATTTTATAATAATAATAATAATAACAATAATAATAATAATAATATTCATAATAATTGGTTTTTAGGACACATATTATAGTGAAATAGTTAAGTCAAAATAAAATAATCGTTAAAGCGTTGAATTACACATTTATACGTTATAAAATATTAACTCGTCAAATATAAAACAGAAATAATAATATATCAATAGCATAATAATAATAATAATAATTCAAATAATAAAATAATTATAATATACAAAACAATAATGATAAAGTAATAATATAATAATTGTCATAATATAATAATAAATATAATATAATAAAAGTTATTGTTTATTTCATTCTATTCCTTGAAAAAATAAAAAAAAAATCTTTTCTAAAAGAACGAAATTTTTATAAGCGGAAGGAGTTTCATTATTTATGAAATGATCAATTCCATTATTCAAGAAAACCAAATATGGTTGGCTATGTGTCTTATTTGATACCAAACATTACTTTAAATCTTGTATACATAGTATGCTATGTGTGTCATTTGATAGTAACTAAAAAATACAAGTAGAAAAACTTGTATAAGAAATGTTGTTTGGAGAAGAAAGAACACTTGAAAACCATTATGTTGGTTAATACTATTTACTCGATTCCTTCACGAAAGGAATACTCTTTACCTGATTCTTTCACCATATTTTTCTTTCCAAATCCTTCTCAAGAACACTACACTAATATTCGCAGTGTGATCTCGGACGTGCGGCCTTTTCTAGTAGTACATACTATTTCGGTTGTTGTACTTCGGGAGACAGACCACCTCCTTAGTAGATACTTGAAATTTGTTTTCAGGGTCAAGGAACCCGTGTTTAACACGAAGCCTCAACCAAAACTGTCAACATTTCATTTCCTAATTGTTATAGTCAACAGGGGCGAAGGTTAGTGAGGGCCGGGGATGCCCCCCCGGTTTTTTGCGTAATAGTGTAAATTACCTGTTTTCGTCCGAAATTTTTTATACATAGTGTAAATTTCGACGTTTTCGGCCAAAAATTTGAGCCCGTTCCCCTTCGTTTTTTAAACTTTTTATACATTTTGAGTCCCCCCTCCCGGTATCTTAGTCCAAGCTTCGTCACTGGTAGTCAAGGAGCTTAGTTATAGATCAAAGGTGATGAAGACACAAAACGAAGATACTACATGAAGACATGTTAAAGTGTCTGTTACATATATCGCTTTCGAATCAATTTTTGAATATGACAATTTGTATTTATATTCATTTAATCGGTTTTGTAAATATATTCATTTATTTTCTTTCTGCGATAAAAAGTGACTCATTTTCTACGGTCTTAAAACATATTTCGTGAGGTTGTTGATACAATCTTGAAAACCTCATAAATAAGGAATTTAGGTTCACGAAAGATTAATTTAAAAGACATTTAGATATTTTACGTTAAAACGCTAGAATTATTTTTTTTAAAGTATCATGTATAGTACAACATCGATTTGGATACTTTTTTTTGTAGATTGGAATACAATCTTATATCCAAATTACCTTAAAAAACAAAATGTTTGATTCAAGTGGTTGGTTTTAAGAACGATTTTTAATCGTTTGTATTCTAACTATTATGTTATAAACGAGTTAGGAAATTCGTTAAAACGATTTTTTAATCGTTTATGTCTACTCATCTAATTAGAAATTGTTCTTGGGAAACGCCCGTTTCAAAATGATTTTTGTAATGGTTTATCTTCAAAGAAATTGTGTTAGAAACAGTTTTCAAAAGTCGTTGGGGTTTTAATTTTTATATTGATTTTTGTGATAATTTAAATCTAATAATCAATTTTGAAATGGTTCACGAAAAAACTGTAAGTTTTAATACGATTTTTGTAATCCTTTTATCTTATAAAAATCAAGTTAGAAATCCTTGATAAACCGTCCATCTTAAAACGATTTTTTGTAACCGTTCATATATAAGAATCGTGTTAGTAGGTTTAAACGATTTTGTGTAATTGTTTATTGCTTAACAAGTGTGTTACAACTATTTATTGTATATTAATTGAAAACTTTAAATGATATATGTAATCGCTTATTTCTAAGAAGTGTGTTTGTAACATCTCAAGTTTAGTTGGTATTTAAATAAATCGAGTTTTAATTGAATTGTATAAGACAAATGTAATTATTTAAAGTATGAGAGGGCTAAGTGTAATTAATTGAAAAGTTAAACAAGAAACCCTACCCATTTCTATAAGTGTAACCACCATCTTATTGCATAACCATTGACCACCAACCTCAATCAAACCCAAATTCCCATTTTATAAGTGAGCAATCCACAAAAACTCGACGATTTCCGGAGATCTAACAAACAAATTAGTCTCAAATTTTAAGAGTCTTCATATAATATAAATGAAGATTTCCACCAGTCAGATGTTCGATCAGAGATCGGGAAGTCCACTTTTTATCAATGAAACCGTAACAGTAGAAAACTGAATTTTTCGGAAACTGTTTGGGTTTTCCGGCGGCTATAGCGGCGGAATCCGGTGCCGGCAGTGGGTAACGCTAGTAGATATCGACGACCCAGTCATGTGGCCAATTGAATCACTCAATTCCGAGTTCGTTTGATATGATTTTGGGCTATTCGAGTGATTTCAAACATAAACCTCAGAGGTATGTTTTTATTAAAAATGTGTAGTTTTCGTGTACGGATTTGCATGAAAATTGGTAGGATGATAGATCGGGTCACGTTTATTGATAAAGTAATGAACTTGTTAGTATATGGATTAGTTGGCTCAGTTCGGGTAAAACGAGTAGTGTTTGGTTCGTGAAAGGGACGGGTAAACGAATTCGGTTTTGCATGAAATTTGATAGGATAGTATATCGGACCCTAACGTGTAAGAAAGACATAAAGTTGGTGTTATACAAGTTGTTTGGGGCGGTTCTTGAAGAATAGGTGGCGTCCGAACAATGTATGGAGCAAGTGGGTAAGGTCGTTAAAGCCCAAAACTCGTAATATTGGCAGCGCGACATAAGGGGTTGAAAGAAAAGATTACAACGAAAGAGTAAGAGAACCAGATCTGAATCACAATTTTAAGAATTCGATTCGATTGATAGAATGTGATTCGATTCGTTTGGCCTATTCGATTCGATTTGTTTGGCCTATTCAATTCGATCGTTTGGTCTATTCGATTCGATTCGTTTAGCTATTCGATTCGATTCGTTTGGCAATTCGATTCGATTCGATAGGCTATTCGATTCGATTCTTTTGGCTTGTTCGATTCGATTCGTTTGGCCTGTTTGATTCGTTTCGTTTGGCCTATTTGATTTAATTTGTTTAGCCTTTTCGAGTAGATTCGTTTGGCCTATTCTCTTTGATTTGTTTAATCTTAAGGCATATTAGCTTGACGTCTTGAATAGTAAGACTTATCTAGAAAGCAGTTGGTTAACACCTATAACTGCTAAACAGTTAGTTGTGCGCAATTGACGAGAGGTGTTATCATCAATTCCGAAAGAAACATGACCGAGTGAGTTCTATCCCCTTTTCTCTATTATGTTTTTGGGACTTTGTGCATCCTCTATGCGCTAGGTTAATACACTCACTTATATAGAAAGTGTATGATATCTGAATGTTGTATGTTTAGGGTAAGATTATGTGATGGTATATATATATATATATATATATATATATATATATATATATATATATATATGTATATATAGATATATATAGAAAAATGTTAAAATAAAAATACATAGTTTTGTAGGAAGAGTAGGAAGAACATAAAATTTAGAGTTAGGAAACTATGTAGCATAAATCCAAGATTCTAGGAAACTATTTGGTATTTTGAAAACTACCAATCTCAACCACTAGATCATAGATCCAAGGGCCTAAATTTATTCTTACTCTTCCTAGAAAACTATTTCTTTTTACTATAACTCACCCTATATATATATATAGAGAGAGAGAGAGAGACAGAGAGAACTATATATAGGAATGTATGTATGGTTATATGGTTGTATGGGAAGAAGGGCATCGTGTTGGAATCAGTCTGCCCATGACACATATTAGAGTTGATGTGACTAGTACGTTATGATCCAAGTCGGGTCATACCTAATAGCAAACTAGACAAACACACACGATATTTATTTGAAGATATGATCTAACAAATAAATATTAACACTTACGATATTTAGAAAATGGTTTTTTAAATATTTGCATTTGTGTAATGAATAAATTATATGGATAATTTATATTTTGAGAGAATATATTTATAAAGTTATTTAAGTTGGTAAAATAACATGATGCATGTTACTTACATTATGTTATGTTACATTTATAATATGTAACAAATATAACATAAGTAATAAAATGAAAGGGTTTGAATATTTGGGAGGGAAATATCTTTCTCTCATCTATTTATCATGTTGGTCTTTCAAGAACATGCATGAGAGATAATTGACCATAAAAAAGTGGTGCATTGGTTGTATCTCTCTCTCTCTCTCTCTCTCTGCAACACACAAAAGCAAGTAAACTCCTCTTTTTCTCTCCCAATTTTCGGCCAAGGGATTAAGGAACAAGAAGGAGTTCTCTAGTAAAAATCTTAGCAATCCAAGGGTGCTTTGTTGGAAGCTTGAAGGGTATACAAGCTTGAGGCTTTTCTCCTTTGAAGACTAGCCGTTTGATTCTCATCCTTTTCATCTCTCTTAGCATCTTGAAGGTAGTACGCTAAGACACCATATGGTTGTTTTGATAGCATGTAAATTTGTATATGGAACCAGGTCTTGGGTTTTATATATAAAATGGGTTTTATATTAATCTAATTAAAAAGATTTAAAACTTTATTATCCGCTGTGTTTTTTCATATAATTGGGTTTATATGACTTTGATAATCTTGTTAAAACCCAACAATGACATCAAGAGCCACTAATACGGGATATATGCTTCAATTGCTCTCGACAGCACGTATTCTAAATATGGCACCAACCAAGAAATTGGACAAGACACCTTTTGAAATATGGCATGGAAGGGTTCCACCATTATCCAATTTAAAGGTATGAGGCTGTGAGGCTTATGTTAAGCACAACACCCAAAATAAACTTGAAAGCTGATCCACTAAGTGTATCTTTGTAGGATATCCCAAAGACTCTATGGGATATTATTTCTACAACCCAACCGAGCAAAAGGTGTTTATTGCTAGAAAGGCCGATTTCTTGGAAACTAAGTTCCTTATGGAAGGAACTAGTAGAACGGTGGAACTCGAGGAGGATCGAGAACCACAAGCCGATACACGTTTGGTTGATACTAGCAATCAACAAGTGGTTGTTGAGAATGATCAAATGGTTGATCAAGACACACAAAACGTTAGCAAATTTGGTAGAATTAGTTATCCACCCGAAATGAATGGTTTTTTCATGGATGGATGCTATGTGGTAGATTCGAATGAACCCACCACATACCATGATGCAATGTCACAATCCGATTGTGAAAAATGGCTTGAAGCCATGAACGTTGAGATGCATTCCATGCATGACAACCAAGCACGGGATTTGGTTCTACCACCACTTAACTCCAAACCGGTTGGAAGTTAGTGGGTTTTCAAGATGAAAACCGATATGCATGGAAATTTGGATACATATAAAGCAATACTTGTAGCAAAGGTTTTACTCAAACTCAAGGGTTTGATTATGATGAGACCTTTTCACTGGTGGCAATTCTAAAGTCTATTCGGATATTATTTGTCATAGCCGCATATTATGACTATGAGATTTGGCAAATGGATGTCAAAACTGCTTTTCTAAATGGACATCTTGAGGAAGATGTCTATATGGTTCAGCCCGAAGGTTTTGTTGATCCACATCCTAATAAAGTATGCAAGTTAAAGAAATCAATCTATGGATTGAAACAAGCATCTAGGAGTTGGAATCACCGTTTTGTTGAAGAGTTTAAGAAATTTGGATTCATCAAGAACACTGATGAGGCTTGTGTGTATAAAAAAGCTAGTGGGAGCATTGTTACTTTCTTAGTATTATATGTTGATGGCATACTTTTATTTGCAAATAACATTCCAACATTGGGAGTTGTTTTTCTATGAAAGATCTTGGTGAAGCCGCCTATATTTTGGGAATAAAGATCTACAGGGATAGATCAAGGCGGTTGATAGGTTTAAATCAAAGTGCATACATAGACAAAATCTTTAAATGGTTCAAGATGGAAAACTTTAAGAATGGTTTGGTACCTATTCAAAGAGGAACGGTATTGAGTGAGACTCAATGTCCCATCTCAAAGGATGAGCAAGAGAAAATGAAAGGAATACCATACGCTTCGGCTATAGGATCAATCATGTATGCAATGATATGCACTAGACCGGATGTGTCATGCGCTTTGAGCATGACAAGTAGATTCCAACAGAATCCAGGAAGTAGCCATTGGATGGAGGTTAAGAGTATATTGAAATACCTTAGAAGGACTAAGGATATGTTTCTAATATATGGCTCTAGTGAGGAGGAACTCGTTGTAGCGGGTTTCCAAACTGATCGAGATGATTCTCAATCATAATCGGGATATGTTTTCGTTATTAATGGTGGGGCAATCTCTTGAAAGAGCGCAAAACAAGATGTGGTAGCATTGTCCACCACTGAATTGGAATACATCGCCGCCTCATTGGCAGCTCAAGAAGCTGCGTGGATAAGGAAATTCATTGCCGACCTAGGGTTCGTCCGTACCATTCAGGACCCTCTAGAGATCTTTTGTGACAACGAGGATGCGGTTGCTCAAATCAAGGAACCCCGTGCACATCAAAAGACAAGGCACATTGAGCTGAGATTGAACTACATTCGCAAAGTTCACACTGATCAAAATATTGCGGATCCACTCACGAAGCTCCTTGAAAGGCCAAAGCATGAGGGTCATACTTGTGCCTTAGGACTTCGATATTCTAGCGATTGGATTTGATCTATTTTGTATTTAGATATCGGAACAATTGTTATTTTCACTCATTCATATGATTATGGTTTATGATTATGACATTTGAGTTATGTTCCATTTTAGCATGTTAATATCCGTGAATAAGTTAATCATTCTAAATGTCTGTAGGAACAAATATGAAGATAAGACTATTATGAACTTGGATTGCTGGATATTCATAATGTATGAATATAAAGCAAGGGTTTGCTGCCAAGGAATCCTTGCATAGATAGTTATGGGATATAAATATTAGACTGACCCGCCCTCAAATGTTAACGCATGGAATCCTTGTGATTGGTGGTCATAAGTAACTTTGAGTAAAGGCGAATATCATAGTATCCTTGATGCAGCGGTAAAACCAAACAGAAGATCGATTCACGTTGATTCTACGAATACCCGTGAAGAACTTCACAAAACTCCTAAAATCCCACCCAAAGGTCTAAGGGAAAATGAAGAGGAAAAAACAATTATTATCAAAATCAATTCTGTCTTTCTGAATTACATAACCAAACTATAAATAAAAGTTCTAATACAAAATGGGCCTAAAACGGGCCATGGGCCAAACACAAACCTAAAAATAAAAACGTAAAAAGTGCTGAAAAACAATAAAAGGCCCATAAATTTATTTAGGAGTCGTTTTTGGGCTTCAGACAGGGGCCAAACCGCCGTCTCAAGCTTCGATTTGACTGGTAATGGGCCTGAAACGGAGGTTCGTGGGCCAAGTTATGCCCGTTTTCGTGGGCCACCCTTTGTTGCGCGATCTTGGGCCTCCAGAAACATAATAGCCCGGTCTTCAATACTTGGGCCCACATCAATCCTCCGACCTGAGATACATATTGGGTCTTGATATTCACCAATCACTACACTTAGACTAAGTTCTTCGCTGCTCTGAAACATGACAGTACATAAGACTAAGCTCAATTGAAGTACAAGGTGATTGTGAGAGACGTATGTAGTCAATATGGGATTTTTCCATCTTATTCGGTGAGAGTAAGATGTCTAAGGCTTGCTAAGTTAAATCAACAGACAATGATCACTCCGTGTCTCTGGATTTGACATGACATCTGTGGCAAAAGGATAAATAATAGATTCACCTAAATCATTTCAAGTGAAGGACTTGAAGGGGATGGTGTTATTGAATGTCACTTCGTCATACATATTAGGGGTAGTAAACCGTTGTTAGGCGGTATTTGCTATTTGCATCAATCTTCTATGTATCTTGTGCTAGTGGGAGATTATTGGAATTGGTCTCCCCAAGACACATATTAGAGTTGATGTGGCTAGTATGTTATGATCCAAGTCGGTCATATCCAATAACAAGCTAGACAAACACCCATGATATTTATTTGAAGATATGATCTAACAAATAAATATTAACAATTATGATATTTAGAAAATGAGTTTCTAAATATTTGCATTTATGTAATGAATAACTTAAATGGATAATTTATGTTTTAGAGAAGATATTTATAATGTTAATTAAGTTGGTTAAATAACATGATGCATGTTACTTATATTATGTTATGTTACATTTTATGATATGAAGTAATAAAATGAAAGAGTTTGAGTATTTGGGAGGGAAATATCTTTCTCTCTCATCTATTTATTATTTTGCTCTTTCAAGAACATGCATGAGAGATAATTGGCCATAAAAAAAGTGATGCATTGGTTGTATCTCTCCCTCTTTCTCCAACACACAAAAGCAAGTAAACTCCTCTTTTTCTCTCCCAATTTTCAGCCATGGGATTAAGGAACAAGAAGGAGTTTTCTAGTAAAAATCCTAGCAATCCAAGGGTTCTTTGTTGAAATCTTGAATGGTATACAAGCTTGAGGCTCTTCTCCTTTGAGGACTAGCCGTTCGATCCTCATCCTTTTCATCTCCCTTAGCATCTTGAAGGTAGTATGCTAAAACACCCAATGGTTGTTTTGATAGCATGTAAATTCTTATATGGATCCGGGTCTTGGGTTTTATATATAAAATGCGTTTTATATTAATCTAATTAACAAGATTTAAAACTTTATTATCCGTTGTGTTTGTTCATATACATGGGTTTATATGACTTTGGTAGTCTTGTTAAAACCCAACACACTGAACCCTAATAATATCCGAGGAAGAAGGGCACCGGACCCTAATATTATCCGAGGAAGTAGGGTGAAATATATGTATGTATGTATGTATGTATGTGTGTGTGTGTATGTATGCATGCATGCATATATATGTATGTATGTATGTATGTATGTATAATGGATGGATGGATGCATGCATATATGTATGAATAAATGAAGTATAAGCAAGTTAAGTAACTATATGTTCCTACGGAGACATATAAGTATGTATGTGAATGAAATGTATGTTTCCTGATTACTTAGAACTCACTCACTATAGCTGACTTTTAGTATGCACGCAGGCAAATGGGTCAAAACAGCTGGCTTGAAAGAGATACATGACATGATCTGAAGAGGGATAGTTATGATGTTTCAATTATGATGTGTTATGTTAGGATTTGAGACAAGTTAAAGATGTTTAAAGACAAGATCTGGATGTTTTGTATTGAATGGTAGATGTTTCTTATATTCCACGAAAAATTTAAATTCATTCTGATTTATAAGAATTGTGATTGTGAGTAAATCCAATGTCGAAAGTAGGGCACCAGGCTCGGGGCCTTACAAGTTGGTATCAGAGCATAAGTTTGAGAGAAATAAGCATCCTACATGCTTAGACTCCAATATAGAATGAGATTTAAATCAGAAAATAAAGAAGATGCCAGTTCAAGAAAGTCACATGCCGCTAAAGAAAGCTCGAGAACGGTAAGGTACATGATTAAGTTCATCTAAGAATTTAGAAATATATGTATATGAACATAAAATGAAAGTAGAAGAATGTATGAATGTGAGCTTAATTGCTAGAGATGAATGTGTGTATGCTAGTGTAATTGCTAAGGATAAGAATGTTGGTTATATGTATGTTAGCATGATTGTGTAAGTAGTAGGAACTAGCACAAGTGAAATCAATAAGGGAAGTATGTAGGACCTGAGGAGTAATGTACAGAGTTAATTACACCTGGCCACTGTCTTTAATTACTTACCTTACAAATCACGTGCTAATAAATCCTTGAGTGACAAAGTTTGTGCTTCCTTAGAGAAAATATATGATAACTGCTGCAAGGGTACGGGCACGAGGAGGTCGTACTGGATGCTATAGTAAGACAGGTGCCAACCAGACACCTTTTGAAGAAAAGAACGATATAAGAAAGCATTAGGACTCCAACTGAAGAAAGTAATTAAGAAGGATACACTTGGAACTTGTAGTCAAATACGTTAAGGAAGTTGCTAAATTGTTTCGCACTACAATGACAACAATGCTCACTGAAGCACGAAAGGCAACCCAAACTGGGAAATCCAAGTGGAAGCTACCTGAAAGTAGTGGAGATAAGTCAGCTGGATTAAGTTAAAACCTGTAGTATGCCTGCAATAGTCAGCTGGAGTGAGTCAAAACCCTAGCATAGACATTATGCTTTAACAATCCCACATTTTTCACTACTATGAACTCATCTTCACTTAACTTCTACTTAAGGGTTTCACTTTCATCAGTATATGTCTTCATGGTAACTAGCGTCTTTCCTTTCTAAATCCCAATGTAAACCGAGTATCTCCATCTGACACAATTAACGTGACACTCCATGCTTTATCACATCCTTACTAATGTAAAGAGCTAAGTACACCTGGCCACTGTCATTAATTACTTACCTTACAAATCACGTGCTAAGTAATTCCTTGAGTGTCAACGTTTGTGCTTCCTTAGAGAAAATATAGGATGACTGCTACAAGGGGACGGGCATGAGGAGGTCGTACTTGACGTTATTGTAGGACATGTGCCAACTGGTCACCCTTTGAAGAAATGCGCGACAAAACGATATACGAAAGTATTAGGACTCCAACTGAAGAAATTAATGAAGAAGGATACACTTGGAACTTGTAGTCAAATACGCTAAGGGATTGCTAAATTGTTTCGCACTAGAATGACAACAATGCTCGCTGAAGAACCAAAGGCAACCCAAGCTGGGAAATCCAAGGGAAGCAACATGAAAGTAGTGGAGATAAGTCAGTTGGAATGAGTCAAAACCTGTCGTATGCCTGCAATAGTTAACTCCGTAAGGGATACTCGGTTAATTGTGATAAAACATGGAGTGCCGCGTTAATTGTGTTAGACAAAGATACTCGGTTTACATTGAGATTTAGAAAGGAAAAACGCTAGTTACAGTGAAGGCATATACTGATGAAAGTGAAACCCTTAAGTAGAAGTTAAGTGAAGATGAGTTCATAGTATGTGAAAACTGTGGGAGTGTTAAAGCATAATGTCTATTCTAGGGTCTTGTATTTTGTATGAAAAACATATTAGGAAATATATAAAACGTGTAAATGGGTGAATATGTATATATACGGGCGTACAAGTACATATAGAGCGTATATGTCATACACCATATATGACTTATCCGGGCATATATGTGTACACTATATATGGTGTCATATCTATTCATATTAGACAGTTTTCCCAGTTGTTCATGATGTAATATTGTCATATCCTTTGTACTGATAATATGGTGATGATATAAAGCTTTGTCGGTCCCGATTATCTCACTTAAGCACACACTAATCAGTCTCGTAACCAACACAAACGTGTTTACAAGAAGGTTACGAAGTTCTACTTTTGTGAAAAACTAAAGAGTACTAAGGGCATAATCAATAGTACTCAATATATTTCTTAACGAATAGTAATGTAACAAACATACAAAGTAACTCAAAGGATTTCCATTAACATTATGAAGGATACAGCGAAAATCAGTTAGGGTTTCTAGGTGGAATGTATGAATTTGTAGCAGCTTTTCCGTACAAAGATATTCATTTCAGGAAAGAGACAACCGTCAATTATAATATTCGCTCTGTGTACGTTGTCATAGGCCTGCCCTAAAGTTTCCTTAAATAGGCCTGCCCTAACACCGTTAAGAAACCCTAATCATTGATTCTTAACATATTCAAACACATTAAAAAATATTACAAATGTAAATAGGTCTTCGAGCAAGCTTGTATGGTTTTGTCCTTGTCGAGCAAACCTGGTAACCATGAACTGTTCTTGGAACAGTTCTCTGAGTAAGCTTTACTTAGAATATTTTCCTTAGATAATATTCATCAAGCAGACTTCAATCTTCATGATAATATCAAACTTTGCTCGATGTATATCCTATGAGCAAACTTGTTATTCTTGGGTCCCTTCAACCTTTTGTCTTTAACTTATTAAAGAAGTTCAAGTGTGCTGGTGACACTGTAGCTTGCAAGAGGTTGAACCTTGCTCGTTAGAAGTCCTTAGAGTAATTTCTTCGTTTACTTCCTTCAATTTCTTGGACTATTGTTTATTTACAAACCTTGCTCGATACACCAAAATACTTGGTTTTAGCTTGGTTTAGTCAACGGTTTGCAATGAAACCAATCTTTGCGTGACCTGAAGAACAACGTTGCTTGATGAAGTGTAGCTTGATCGATCTAACACTTTGAAGAATTCAAGAAGATAACCTTGCTTGTTTAGGAAAAAAACCTTGCATGACTAAGTTTAAGCTTGCTCGAATGCCTAAGTTTGCTTGGTTTCCATACTTAGATATTTTCCAAGGAGGTTGAGAAGATTCCAATCTTCCTTAGTAATTTTCTTATTCCAACAATCTTAAATGTTTAAATTAATCTTGTGATTTCTCATTTCATAATGATTTTCACTCATTGTGTTAATGAGTAGATAACAATAGAATTTAGATGCTAGTACGTCCATGTCTTATCTACTTAGATATTACAAGAGATTATAAAAGCTTGAAAGTTTCATCTTGATTTCACAGTTATTGAAGAATTTACCGTCAAAACCTATTCAATTCTTCACAGAATGATCGGTTGATTACCGTTCATAACCCTACCAAATTACATATTCAGTCAAGCCTGATTACATCTTCAAATTTATCAAAATGAGGATATCCGTGTGCAAGATAAGTCAACGGATATGTTTGAAGTCAGTGGATATGTGACTTATAGGTCGTATAAGTGACACATAAGATGGTTTAGGACATATACGTTGATTGGCTTATATGTTGGTATTGGACTTAAACATCTGAGACTTATTTATTGAGACTTACACGTGCTGAACATATACGGAGAATTGGTAACTGTGCTTGACTTATACGCTTGGGAAAAGACATTTACGGACATAGAAGATTGTGTTTAGGTATTTGATTTTTCTCAAAAATGGAAGATCTATGTGCTTTTGTGACTCAGTCGTCAACCCTACTTCAAAATGTGAACCTTGAGAATGGAATGGGAGCGTCTAACAAGCTACCGAAGCTTCTCAAGATGGAAAACTATCTAAGCTAGTTAGATAAGTTTGAAACACATGTTCAAGTTGGAAATTACGACACCGGTATCTAAAGATGACACAATTAAGGTTCGCACAAGTAAGCTAGATCACCTCTAGGTTTCACCAACAAACCCTAACTTACACTTAAATTTTTTTAAAATCAAACTGGAAAACGATTACTAAGGTGTTCTAATGTCGACTCTCCTCTCGGACTCACCGACACTCAATCCTAATGGAAATGAATACTAAACAACCAAGGAAAGAGGAACATCTTAGCTTAACACAAACTAGATCAACTAACCGCTCACGAACCCAAACCCGACAAGAACCGAACCCACTTTCGTGCAATCCTAAACATAAAAAGCAAAGGCTATGAGACGACTTTACTTTGTCGGTCCCGTATAGCTCACTAAATAGCTCAATCACTCACAATCGTAACCCATACTCATGTGTTGACAAGAAGGCTACGACATACTGTTTTAGTGAAAAACCCAAAGAATATTAAGGGGGGAATCAATAATACTCTTAATATTGTTTAACGGACAAGAAAGTAACAAACCCATAAAGTAACACAAAAGATTTTCATACATATTGTGAAGGATACAATGAAAATCAAGTAGGGGTTCAAGGAGGAATGTTAGAATATATGGCAGCTTTTCCGTACAAGATAAAGACAGCCGTCAGAAACACAATACAATAGAAACTCTATAAAATAATACACTTGGGACCACCAAAATTTACTAATTAAAAGAGTTATTAACTAATCGATAAATTAATAATTATTAATTTATATATTAATTAATATTTTATTAATTTATAGTAGAATACTTAGTTTACAAACACCTTTCAAGCTTCCACTTAATTATTGTATACAATGCATGTATATCATATGAACGGCCCAATTTGAAAGAAACCTTCAATCTCCCACCTTATTATGCTTCTTGTGTTCAATGTATCACTTTATGAACGTTAAAAATATTTTCTATATTGATTTCAACAAAAAAAAAAGACAATTGAGTCATTTTTCAAGAAACCTTCATAAGTCATTCATGTAATATGCTATATATAAGGAATTATTATTTTATATTTTATATGGGGTCAAAAGAAATTATCAAAGATGTATTATCTGATAATTTTAGCGAATTATTAATTTAGCACCCTATCCCCGAGTCGGGAGCGACAAAAAATATTATCTTATAGAGTCTATTAAATAATCGAGTATTAATTTATCGAGTTTCTACTGTATTCACTTAGTGTTCGTTGTTGTCATAGGCGTGCCTTAAATTTTCCTTTTATAGGCCTGCCCCGACACCTGAAATTCCTTCTAGAAACCCTAATGATTGATACTAAACATATTCAAACGTATTACAAAACATTCTAAGTGTAAATAGGTCTTCGAGCGAGCGTTGTAGCTTTTGTCTTTAGCTAGCACACCTGGTAACCATTAAGTGTGCTGGGGAACAGTTCTCCGAGTAAGCTTAACTTAAAATATTTTCCTTAGAAAATATTCATCAAGCAGGCTTCAAACTTCTTGATAATACCAAATTTTGCTCGGTATATATCCTACGAGCAAACTTGTTCTTCAGAGATCCCTTCAACCTTTTGTTGCTTAAACTTATTTGAACAAACCTAAGTGTGCCGGTGACACTGTAGCTTGCTAAGGGTTGAACCTTGCTTGTTTGAAGTCTTTAAGTAAAATCTTTATCAACTTCCTTCAAGCTTGTTGGGACCGCTGTTTATTATAAATAAACCTTGCTCGATCCACCAAAATACTTGGTTTTAGCTTGTTTTAGTCAAGAGTTTGCTCTGAAACTAACCTTGCTTGACTTGAAGAACAATCTTGCTTGATGAAGTGTAGTTTACTCGAGCTAACACTTAAGAAGAATTCCAGAAGATAACTTTGCTCGAAGAGCAAAATACCTTGCTTGACCAAGTTTAAGCTTGCTGGGAGGCCTAAGTTTGCTCGGTTTCCAAACTTAGCCATTTTCCAAGGAGGTTGAGAACATTCCAATATTCCTTAAGTCTTTTCTCATCTTGACAATCTCCCTCCTAGATTGGAACATCCTCAGCTGTACCAAAACACCTATTGGTTACACTTTTCATAATACACATCAAATGATCAAAAAGTTAAATTACATAACATAATGAAAAATTTAAAAATGATAATTCTGTCACTAGGACATTACAAATCAAACTTAAACTAAAAGAAGTGTCTTAAACGTCTTGAACTTGTTGCCTCTCTTATTGTGTCAAGTTTAACTGCTGCGGCTTTCTCATTGAATAAGAAGATCTCCCTGTGGTATGGATGTTGAGAGGACAGATTCCATATGATTATATCATCCAAATAGTCCGCATGAAGAAACTCTAGATCAGTGTCATGTTGAATGATGCCCAGGGCCAGTCCATCAGAATTTCTTAGAATAAAAGATTAATCTTGTGGTTTAAATACAATCTTAGAAATTCTACGATTCTTCTAGACTTCGTGGTTTGGCCTAGTCATCCACCGCCTCATACTCAAACACTCTTTTAAGTTGGCAAGAGGATTGGAATATTTGGTCTTCTACTTGTATGAAGCTTCAGTAAGCATAATATCCATCATCCTTCTCTGCCTTTTTGTCATTTCAAACTTAACGAGTTCCAACCGCCTCTTCTTACTCAACAATGGAAATCATTTCCTGGACTAATCTTTCAAGTGTTTGGAAAGCTCATTCCTTTGTTGCCTGGCAAAACTTTCTATCTTGATAATCATATAAGCTCATAGTTCCCATCTCTTCCAATTCTTCCCTGTTAAAATCTTGAAAGTCATCCTTAAAGACTATATGCCTCAGATCATCACCATTCATGATAACCTTCAAGGACTTTGTTCTTGCATCAAAGTACAGCCTCTTTGGTAGGTCCACTTCAGCTGGTGGCCTTTTTTTTCATTGATGTGAGGCTCTGCTGGTTGGGATTGGGACACTTACAGTGGAAGACCTTGGAGCTTATTTATTTTTCGGAACTGGTCTTTTCACATGACCAGATTGTTCAAACATATTAATGATTTGTTCTTTTGGCATCATGACAAGCTTCAGATAATATCCACCTTCCTTTGCTATTGTAGTAATAATCTCCATCACTTCATCATCAAATGGACCAACATGATAGATCTTTGACTTTGAATTGGCTCACCCCTTGGTCCACACTAGAATTGCAACAATTTCCTCTACTATGCCTCCAATCTCTCCCACTCTTCCTTCTCAGAATAAAATAAATATTTCAACTGTCCCTTTCCAAGATTATCAAATACTCCCTCAACTATTCCTTTACTCATTATTAACCCTTTTAAGGTTTTGATTTAGTTCTCATCCTCCCATGGCAGCAAATTTTTCTTCACAACTTCCTCAACTGGCTCTTCCTACACAAAAACTGGGATAGGAGTCTGAGAGGTTTTTTATTTTTCTTTCTCCTTATTGTATTTTGCATTCTCAGACTCTCATATATATAGTTTTTCTTTGATGGTCAAATTTTTAGTTTTCTCCCCTTCACCGTCTCTATCATTAGCCTATCAAACAATTTTACCTGCACATCCTCCCATGCTTTCTTTTCTTTATCAGCTAGTGTAATCAATCTTGGTTTTCTTTTGGTAGTGCTGGTTTCAGAATGAGTTTTCTTTGAGAACTTATTAAACTCTTCTTCAACCTATGTCTTGCTCGTTTTCTCCACATCATATATGGCCACACCATGATCAATCAAGTACTTGCACTTGCCACCATATTTGTTGTAGAGTTTTCAAGTTTATCTTGTTGATCAGCTGCTCTCTTTTTCATCCTTTCCCATTCCTCCACCTCAATCCTTTCCCTTATTGATTTGCTGACACTCTCCAGTTATTCAAATTTCATGTGACTCAGTTGTTTTTCTGGGAAACAATGAATTCTTAGGTATGCAAGGTGTTGGGTTTTAACAAGATTATCAAAGCCATATAAAACCATTTATATGAAAAACGCAGCGGATTAATTTATTTAAATCTTGTTATATTGATTAATATAAAACCCGTTTTATATGAAAAACCCAAGCTCCGGATCCATATATGAACTACATGCATACCAAAACTATCAACCATAGGGGGTTTATGTAATATAACCTTTCAAGAGGCAAGAAGATGAAGGAGATGACGGTTTGAATGGCTAGCCTTCAATGGAGAAGAGCCTCAAGCTTGTATACCCTCCAAGCCTTCAACAAACACCTTGCTTGCTAGGATTTAATGACTCTTTCACTTGAAAGACTCCTCTTGTGTTCTTCCTCCTTTTTGGCCGAAATCAAAGAGAGAGAGAGAGAGAGAGAGAGGGATGATTGAGAGAGTTATTTGCATGTAATGTGGTTGGGTTGTTGTGTTGTGTGACACCCGGTAATTTCCCAATCCCATAAACCAAGTAATCAACCTAATTATTAGGTGATTGTGAATATTATGCGCGCCATGTTATGATCAGCGCGGGGCATATGTTATATGCGCCATGCGCGGATGCGCGCCATGTTATGATCAGCGCGGGGCATATGTTATATGCGCCATGCGCGGATGCGCGCCATGTTATGATCAGCGCGGGGCATATGTTATATGCGCCACGCGCGGATGCGCGCCATGTTATGATCAGCGCGGGGCATATGTTATATGCGCCATGCGCGGATGCGATGCATGTTATGATCAGCGCGGGGCATATGTTATATGCGCCATGCGCGGATGCGATGCATGTTAGGATCAGCGCAGGCATATGTTATATGCGCCACGCGCACAGGTTTTTGTTGTGTTTTCATGATAACTTAATTTTATGTCGTTTCTGTCTAATGGGTTGCATACCTCTTCAATGATCAATAAGTAAAACTATGTTCAAACAATATCCTAATTTCCTAATTAAGACCCAAATCATTTATGCGCGCGCGGAAAAAGGGAACATTGAGAGCTAGTTTGTTTGAAGCTCCAAGATGGAATTGACTTCAACATAACTGATCACTATGTTGAAATACCAAGACCTCATGGAGAATCTACAAATGAAACTCAACGTCCCTGACTACGAGAAGGTTACGCACCTACCCGCATCAAATAAAAAGGAGTTATGTGCGACACCTGCGGGAAGAATCCCCGCGGGACACCCTAAAACTAAACCCTTTACGCATGAACGTCTGCACAGAAACCAACCACCTTTTCGCTTAAATCCAAAAGTTCACCTTGATAAACTCTGAGAACGCTGGTTCCAGCAGAGCCAGATGGACCCGCAGGATTTCCTTATAAGGACGCCTGCGCAGTGATACGCGCAGGATTCGTTACAAGGACGCTTGCGCGAAGACCAACTGGAGCCGCCGGACCCACAACGTTCAAAGGAATGGCCTTCACGCAGAAGGCTATACGCGCAAGGCTACACGCACAAAACACTTAGTCTTCTTCAGATGTAAGGGGATTACCCCCGCCCAGAAAGAACCAGTTGCGTGTTTCAGAGATTTTTACCTTTTGACTGCACACTGACAACAGTACCAGGAAAAGTATACTGTAACACGAAATGTCAGCTGTCAGCCGCACCTACTCTCACCAACCACAGTCCTGCATGTACTGTCAAATCCATCAGAATCTTCATAACCACTCCCTAGGACCATCACCCCCATACCTAAAATAAATAATAATAAACCCCATACCTTGTCATCATTACACCCAAGTCTATTAAGATTTCAGTCCCCTAAATCAAGGGATTGTGTTCCCTTGAATTTGTCTATAAATAAGTATCAATTCTTGAATAAAAATATCACACAAACACACTTCAAACTCCTCTCTTAAACCTGTAATTCTGCACTAACCATCTCCCAAGCATCCATCGCTAGGTAAGCCGAAACTTTAGTCTTGAGATTTACTTTTCTGAACAGCCCTTATATTCTTCGATTACTTGGTCTTAATACCCATATTTCTTGTTATTTAAACATATTCTAGACTTCCAATTTCGAGGCTAATATCAGGAAACCCGAATCTCGTTTAATCTCTCTCTAAACCATCACTTAACAAGAATCACAGGTGAGTCTCACAGCCCCTATTTTCACTGTTTTTAAACTGTTTTCGGGGCGAGGGACACGTGTTTAGATCATGTTTTATCATGGTATATTTACAAGCAATGCAAACGATTATCTGTTCATGATGTTTATCTTGGTTTTCAATGTGAGTGCGCAAGATTTAGAAAGTGATCACTTCAACGATGGAACTCTAAGGGTAGGGACTACTGTGTTTGATCAACCCGCTCGTAGGGGTCGCACCTCTTTGCATAGACGAGTGCCTAGTATGGTCATGGGGTAGTACTACTGGCTGCAAAGCCCGCTAGTAGGGGTTGCACCTCTTTGCAAGGACGAGCGCCTAGTTTTCCGAGCACAACGTCCGCGCGTAACCCGCGGGACGGTATTGTTTTAGCTCGTAGTGGCAGCGCCACTTTGCATAGACGAGCACGGTTTTTCAGAAACGTCCGCGCGTAACCCGCGGGACGGTATTGTTTTAGCTCGTAGTGGCAGCGCCACTTTGCATAGACGAGCACGGTTTTTCAGAAATGTCCGCGCGTAACCCGCGGGACGGTTTTATCAAGCATATGTTTTAATGATGTTATCAGAAATATGTTTCAATATGGTTTTATCAAGGATATGATGCAATACGCTTTATCAAGTCACCAAAACTTGTGAACTCACTCAGTTTATACTGATTCAAATGTTTTTACGTGTCTTTCAGGTGATAATTAGTAGCGCAAGGAGTCACACATAGAGCACTTCACTCAGAACATCTATAAAAATGGTTTTTGGAAGATTTTAGTTCTGTCCCTTCCACACGCGTGGTTGTTCCCGCCGTGTAAGGGGATATGGCGCGGAAATCTTCAACGTTTTTCATATGTGGATGTTTTTATATGTAATTCTAAACAATGTAATGTATTTTGTACTAGACATTTCATGCGCAATGGAAAATTTATTTGAATGTTTGCAATGACCCGTGCTTGATTATCAATTCCCACTCGCGCGCACCCGGCTGTTTCCGCCGTTTAGGGCCGGGTGTGACATGTTGTGTCCCAAGAAGTATTAATAAGAGAAAAGTATATTTAAACAAAAGGGTGGGAATTTTCCCCCCAATATGTTGGTCCTACCAGAATATATATTTTCTCTTTCTTCCTGGTAGCAGACTAATACCCCATGTACTAGTCTCAAGAATAATATTCTATATACCAATCGTAGGACTAATACTCCATGTATTAGGTCACATGACTAATACTCCATGTATTAGTCACAGGTCTATTGAAAATTTGTGACACTTAACACTTTTAACATGCCATAAGTTTCATGCAACATACCACAACCATTATCATATATATATATATATATATATATATATCATTTAACCAACTTAAATAATATCATATGGTAATCTCTCTAAATAAATTATCCATATAATTTATCGATTCCTCAAGTGCAAATATTTAGAAACCCATTTTTTAAATATCATAAGTGCTAATATTTATTTGTTAGATCACATCTACAATAAATATTATGGTGTTTGTCTAGCTTTTTATTGGGTATGACCCGACTTGGATCATAACGTACTAGCCACATCAACTCTAATATGTGTCTTGGGCAGACCGATTCCTACATAAGGAACCTTTGAGTGTCCATGTTTCTCTTTTTCCTCTTTTTTTGCAATTTCTTCACCTCTTCATCCAGTAACACCTGAAACCCGTCATCAGTCATAGGAGCCAGGGTCTCAAACTTGTATCAATGACTCATCAGGCTTATAATTTTTGAATCTTCCTTCTTAGCCTCATCCAACATGGTTTGAATATTTTCCCTGTGAAAATCAGTCATATCCACATGTGGGGAATCAACTATATCATCATCATCATCATCATCATCATCATCATCATCATCATCATCATCATCATCATCATCATCATCATCATCATCAACTTCAGACAAATCAACAAGTGCATCAATTTTAGGTTCATCCATTTTGGGCTCATTTTCAACATCAACAGGTTTAACAGATTGTACAGGCACATCCCTGATAGGATTATTCTTTTTCTTGGGCATTGCCTCTTCGAGAAAGTTTTCACCAAATCTCTTCATCTTCCTGACATATTTGATTATGTATGAAGGCCGGCTTTTCTTATCTTTATTCACTTCATCAATTAAGCTTTGATTCATCATGTCACTAGCCCTTTTAATAATTTCTTGTTGCTGGCTTTAGCATCATGAATATTAGCTACCAACTGCTTTTCATTATTTTCATTCTCAGGCTCAACAGTGGTAGGAATGGTTTGTTCAGGCACGAGTGATTTAGATTTTGATTCATGAGTTTTTGGGGGTTGATGTAATTTATATAAGACAATGGCTAACGTTATACAGACTCTTCAGTTTGCTGTAGTTTAAGGAACCCCTCAATCACCTCCTGCTCTATCCTCTTACCTTCATCCAGGTTCTTCTTCAACTCCATATCCTCCAATATTTTCCTCTGATCTTCAACTTCCTTATCAAATAGGAATATTGAAATAATCTCCCTTTGCAACAAAACACCCACAATTTCATCATGCCTCTTCACAGCCTTTTCAGCAGATTCTTCAACCATTAACACTTTATCACTTGATTTAACCTTTTTGGGTTTCAGCAATAGACTTACCCTTTATCCTCCTTTTCTCCTGATCCACAATCAAAGGTTTGTATGGACCTATTTCCCTCACCACAGTTTGTTCATCGGGAAAGTTATCAATTTGATCAAATAAATCATTTAGTTCCACATCCATCGATTTTTCTACCGCAGCTTCCTTCTCCTTCTCCATCACCAACAAAGATTCAACATTGTCAAATTCGCCATATAGGATATTCAGATCCTCCTCATCATTCACACCTTCCTCTTCCTCCTCATTCACTACAGTATTTTCACCTTCTTTCTCAACTACTTTCTCATGTACAATCTCCTCAGTATCATCATTTTCATCATCAATCATCTCCTTATCAACAATTTCGTCATCAACCACCTCCCCATCAACAACTTTCACATTCCCTTTAGTATCATCTACCACCATATCATCATTCACATTATAATCCTGCACAACACCATCAGACTCATCTGCATCATATCCATCCTCCACATTCTCCTTATTCTCCTCCTCATTATCATCACTACTACTTCCATACTCATCACCTATTGGTTTAAGAGCATCCACAAAAGTATTAATGGAAGCAGGTGGATTCCCCTGTTTCGGTACAGCTGAGGTCTTCTCAACCTCAGAGACCAGGGTTTGAATCCTTTGAAGAGCCTGCTCCAGCTGGAGTTCCACCTCAACATTTTTCTTTTTCAACACCTCATTCTCCTTCTTTAATTCACTGCTTTGAGCTTTTAAATCAACATTTTCAATGATTAGATCAAATTTGGGCTCAGTAAGTGATGGGAAGAGACAGGTGAGATTTGGGTAGGGTAAGAGATTTGTGGTGAGTTTGAGGGTGAGAAATAATAAGGTCAGGTATTTGAGTTTAGTGTGGTTCATGGGTTGGTATTTTAGTTGTTTATGAATGGTTTGGGGATTGGTAAGGTGTATTGGGCTGGATTATGAGTTGGGCTGGTATATATTCAGGAATGTATGGTTCATGTATAGGCTAGTCTGGGTTTTGGTTTAAGGTTTGAGTTTGGGTTGGGGATTGGGTTTGGTTTATGGTATGGGTTCGGGAATGGGTTGTGATTGGGTTTGGTTTATGGTTTGGGTTGGTGATTGGTTTATGGTTTGAGTTTGGAAATGGGTTGGTGATTGGTTTATGGCTTGAGTTTGAACTAATGGTGAAGTTGGTGGGGATGGAATATAAGGTTCATTGGCTTGGTAGTGTGGTGATGAATGGTCTTGGATTAAAGGATGGTTTTGGGGTGAGGTAGGTGGTGTTGGAATGGGTTGGTTTACTGTCCCCCCAGAGCCTCAGGTACAACTTCCATAAGCTCCTCCACAACATTATGCACAACATCAACATCATTTCCTCCATCATCATTACCATCATCTCCACCATCACCATCATCATCATAATCAGATTCTTCATCATCGTCACTCTCTTCCTTCTCAGAACTCGCCCTAGGTGATTCTGGCACCGCCATAATATCCATGTTGTTATCAATCAACCATGGTAAAATGTCAAATTCAACAGTTGGATCAAAGTTACTTGTTTCCGCTAACCTTGCTATACGTCTGTATACATTTGGATTTTGCAGGACATGTGTTGTGCCCAAGGTCGGTAAATCAGGAAACTAAAGATTAAAGATAATCTTTAATAATCTTGGATAAACCAAGAATCTTTGTTCCCTTTCTTTTCTTAAATTTGTAACCAAGTCTTAAAATATAAGTCTTGCAAAATTGAAAGGTTGGTTGTAAATGACAGCAATAGTGGCATTGGATATCTCTCTGCTCATCAGGGTCCATGTACCCCTCCTGGGTGTAAAGCCTAGTATAATGTGGTGGATCAATAATAAAAACAAGTTAGGGAACATCCCCTTCTTGAATTTTCCTTCGTGTACATCTCCCTGGTAGCCCATCGTTTCTTGAAAAATTCTCAACAGGCGGTTTGTTGAGAAATGAATGGGAGCTTCAACATAATCGTGCAGTTGTAGGCTGGTCCTTATAAGATTCTCTGTGATTTCAATATCATGGCCCGCCACCGTGGCCTCTATACGTCTTCCATTAATATCGTCTACCAGTTGGGCCGAATTCCAGAAATCCAATTGATGATTTCTGTAAATAACTGGACTTTCAGTCAAAGAAAATCGAACATTAGACCGCTGCGTCAATCTAATCATTAGCTCGACAGGTCTATTGTCATTAGTGACCTAGAGAAACGCACACATATTGTGCTTCTGCTCAAATGGATATACTATATATGCAAAATCACGTACAAAAACACATTCAAAGTGAAGGTTAGTCATTAAAGTCCACAACTTTATCATGTAATAGGTCATATATTGAAGAAGAAATGAAAGTTATTCTTTATGAACCTGTTATTCGACAAGTTTATAACCTACACAAACAGAGATGTTAGTCATAATGAAATTAAAGCCCTAAATCTGTACAATGAGTGTCGGAAAACTATCAATTGAAGCTTATCGAGTTGAATTTAGTTGGCTGACAAATTTAGGTTAGGAATATGAACAAACGATTGAGATTTTGGGTAACGAGCAAGTCAGAAATATATCAAATTGGAAAGAGGGAGAAATGTGAAATGTAAAATTTTTCTCAGTCCCCCTTATATAGTGTGTGCTAACATATTTGAAAGTGGGTTTTAAATGCATTTTGTCATTTTGCATATGAACACTGCCAAAAATATTTTTAAATTTACTAGCATATAGCTTACTCGTTAAAGTTCATTTCCAAAGCTTCCTCGTCCCATAGTTTGTTCAGATATTTTTAAGTAATTAAAAATAAAAATAAAAATAAAACTAAGTGGATAAGATGAAGGAAGCTTACTCGAATATACAAGACTGCTCGAGAAATAAATCACAAGGTAAGTAATCAAGTATAATTCATAAAATAGGCAACCTTACTCGGAATCAATAAAGAATCCAAACTAATAACTTAGAGATATTTCTATTTGTCAACATTACTTGATTAACTCAATTTTACAAACCTTACTCGATTATACTTACAAAAGCAAAAAGTTAACTGATATTCATTCAAGTGTACTTTAAGGGAAAGTATACTCGAAAACTCTTCATGAGTGCAAATTGTGCTTGAGAGAACTTGTTATCCTTGATATACAAGTGTGCTCTAAGCATAAAGTGTACTCGAAAAGTGAAGTTTGCTTGAGATTTCATGAAATAAACAAGTATGCGTGGAGGACACTTGGAATATTATATTAATTGACAAGTGTGCTCTAAACATGAAGTCTGGTTGATAAACAAAGTTTACTCGAGAACACTTGGAATTTCAGAAAATAACATGTAATTCAATCCAAAACTATGTAGTATGCTTGATAAACACAAATTTCAACTAAAACACCCAAGTTTACTTGAAATAGATATTTAAAGAATATTCATACAAGTATCACATAATCATCAAGTGTGTTTGACAAAGACAACTTTCTAAACATCCAAGTTTACTCGAAAGTATAAAATTATCAAAGTGTACTCGATAATACATGAATAGTTCGTTTCAAAGCTAAGTAATCAACAAGTTTTCTCGAATGAGTTAAACTTCAAATAAAAACACCTAGGTTTGCTTGAAAATTTAAAAATTTCAAAGCTTACTCGAAACAACATATTCAGACATATTCAAGGTTAAAATGCAACTCATTTTGACTTAAACCATATTTCAAACATATTTATCATTAAAGTTAAAATTTTTATGATTTATTATATTAGAGAAAATGGTGCATAATGAGATCAAATTTTAGTTATTTCCTTCTAACTCTTTTTCTTTTATGAAAAGATCTCAGCATGGGATCATATTGATTAAGTCACCATTCAATACTTCATTCTCAGCATTATTATGACAGATTAGGCAGGTTAATAGCAGGTCCTGACTTAGCATGAATTTCATTACTTTGGTGATATGTTTAAGGTTCAGTTTAGTGCATAATACAAAAATGGATAACGCTTATTGTACAATGATGTCCCATATCTCTTCTCAAAGCTTATTGGCTTTCCCCAGATCACCCCAAATTGACTTCAACCCCCTAACATTTGGTCAAAATATTTTCATGACAGAACATATAAATTTTCTTTATTGATTTTTCTTTTCAAAGATTTTAAACATATTGAGGTTGAACGTTGGACTTACATGCCATGCAATACGGACTTACTAGCCATCCATTCAAGATGTTTAGGACTTATAGTGATGTTCCACCTCTGTAGTTCTATAATTAACCCTCATGTTTACATTTCCTTCAAAATTTGTTAGCATATATAAACTTTTGGGTGATGTTAAAAAATTTTGCTCACATCTGTTCTTTGTCATATTTATAATATTTTTCCTTTTGATGACCAACTTGAAGTAGGAGTAAATGTGACAATTGCCAATTTTCAGGTTATCTCCGTTAACTAAACCAAGGTAGTTGTGTTAACTACGTTAATGAACTCTTATGCATGTAGTGTCATGTATGCATACATTGAGTCAGTCGTGTCATTGGTGACCTAAGTAAAAGTAACTGGTTGTTGGTAACTAGAATAATAAACTTGTCACACATATTATAATAAACATCATATGTTAAATGTATAATACATGACGGGTATAATCGTGTTACATGCTTAATATGCTACATGACTAATTGTTATATGCTTATATGATATTATAAGGAAGTTGAATAATTAAAATGATACAACGTATAGTGTGTTACATGATAATTAGCTAGATGAACTATTAAACTTTAGATTAGAGAATTAGTTAAAAAATGTTTTTAAAGGTTGTACATGTCACACATAAATTAAAATAAAATAACCTAATGTTCGATTTAATTAATTAGGACTTAATGATTGTGTAAATAACAAGGGGGGTTATAACCTTTCCTCCCCCCTCTCTTGGCCGTCCATTACGCACC